>NC_089764.1:38522586-38675086 GCF_040412425.1 Macrobrachium rosenbergii
GTGCTAGGCTGTAGGCCTAGGCTGCTTCTTGTGGAATGAACACACCGACATGGGAAATCAGGGCTCTTCTTCTGGCTGACATCCCACCATCAATAGAAATACAAAAGGGCAAAAGCTAATATGACAAAGCCGTAGAAGAAGAACATTTTGAATCAATTTATCCGTTTCACAAGGAATATGGACATCGTTTTGAGAAACACTGAAAATCTACATGAAACAAATACTAGTATGGCAGGTGTGAAACTCTTGTATGTGTAGGTCGGAATTCTAGTGTTCAGGTTTTGTGAGGCGGCTTCGGACTGACTCGACGTCAGCAGTCGCTCGCAAATAGAACTTCTTCTTTACTGTGCAGTCTTCAGACAGAGTGCTCACTCTCACTCACTCCATAATCAGAGAAACAACGTGACACTTTCGGTGATGTTTCATGGCTCTTTCTGGCTCTCAAAAATTAACCCTTTCCCATTTGATGACCTTCCAGTAGGAAGAGGAAACTCTTTCTATAATAGGATCAAACAGACAGAATTCCAAGTCACTATTCCAACTGCCTTTCTTGTTTCAAGGAACATTTGTCCTTCTTTAACACAGAAATCTTATCTGAGATTGTGAAGGGTATGGTTTTGCAATGATTTATTATATACATATTGAAAGGTCTAATTGTTTTTATCCAGCATGCTGTCAATTCCAAGACCTTATAATATATGGATTGAAAAAACTCTTAGCCCTCTTTGTCCCCCGAAATGACTTTCCTTGCCCTCCCTCAGAACAAAAGGGACCATTCCGCAATGCCTCTTTTCTCAAAACTGTGTTTTACTCCCGAGCAGACATGGACGAGTGCGCCCAAGGGAAGGCGGAGTGCAGCCCCCAGGCAGCATGCAGGAACTCCGTCGGGAGTTACAGCTGCTCTTGCAACCCCCCTTTCGAGGGGATGGACGAACCTGTTCTTGTCCTCCTGGTTTTGCACAGAATGGTTCACATTGTGATGGTAAGACAGATTGCTTAATCGGTTTTTTACTCCCCATCTTTTTTTTATATTTTTACATATATTTTACTTTCTAAAAATGTTTTCATCACATTCAAATTTTCTTCCTTTTCCTGACAATTCTTTCATATGATTTTCTCCATACCAATTATTTTCATTTAATCTTACTTATCATAATATCACTTCCTAACGCATGGAAAAAGCCTGCCATTCCTTCTCTGAGTTCTGGCTGTCTGAGTTTTGGAAAGACATTCAGAGGAATTGTGTCATCTCTCATTTTGGGTCTTTTCCTTTTGAAAGAACAATCATCCATTTCTTTTTCTCTTTGTGGATCCTTGTTTATCGACCTGATATGAATATATCCGCTGTCAGAAAATCTTTCGTAGAAAATGTCAAACTCGTTTTGAATGTTGATTCAGTAGAATCCAGAGTAGTCATTTCTCTCACCTGTCCTGTTCGAAGAACAAATGTCACTTTTTGAAATGAAAAAAAAAAACAATCCTTACCTTTTCGTAAAATTGCTGTGGCTTTTAATGTAATGTACTCGTATCTTTTTATGGAATGTGCACTTTTTGAACACTCTTAATGATCTCATTGAACTATTATCATACTTCAAGAACTATTTAAAGCTTTCCAGTCATGAAAATTCTCTTAGAGTCCACAAACATAGGTTTCTTTTCCACTGAACTCATTATCCTGACGTTTGCCCGTTGAGAGTAGATTTGCAATGTATTTATTTCTGAGCTTTCTGCCACAGGTGTGGTGAAACTTTTGAAATTAACATTAATTTGATGACTTTTGTCACTTTCACTGAACTTTCCTTGACAAAGAGTTTGTATCCACTTTGTTTCTGTGAAGGGATTTTCTAGACTTTCCTAAAGACAAATTGCAATGTAATATATATCTATATATATATATATATATATATATATATATATATATATATATATATATATATATATATATATATATATATATATATATATATAATATATATCTGATTATATATATATTATATATATTTATGTGTATATATATATATATGGTATATATATATATATTTACTCATGTTTATATATATATTTTATCTTATATATATATATATATATTATATATAAATAACTATCTCTCTCATATAATTTTTTCCCATGGACAGATGAGTGCTCAGAGGAAGGCGGAGTGCAGCCCCAGGCAGATGCAGGAACTCCGTCAGGAGTTACAGCTGCTCTTGCAACCCCCTTTCGAGGGGATGGACGAACCTGTTCTTGTCCTCCTGGTTTTGCACAGAATGGTTCACATTGTGATGGTAAGACAGATTAAACAGTTTTACTCTCCATCTTTTCTTTTATTTTTCATATATATTTTACTTTCTAAAAAATGTTTTCACATTTGCTTTCTTTCTTCCTTTTTCCTCACTGTTCTTTTTTTTAAATTTTCTCACATAAAATTATTTTCATTTAATCTTTTGTTCCATAATATCAGGAGGTGATAACTTGGAAAAAACCTTTGCCATTCCTTCCTGAGTTCTGGCTGTCTGAGTTTTGGAAAGACATTCAGAAGAATTGTGTCATCTCTCATTTTGGCTTTTCTTTTGACATCCCAATCATCCATTTTTTTTTCCTTTGATCCTTGTTTATCGAAAACAATAAAATCTCTCTGTCAGAAAATCTTTCGTAGAAAATGAAACTTTTTTTGATTCAATACAATCCAGAATAAATCATTTCTCTCATATGGACCTGTTTTGAGAAACACTTGAAATGAAAATTTAACAATCCTTACCCTTTTCAAAAAATATGCAGGTTTTAATGTAAACTCTTGTCTTTTTATGGAATGTCTTTTTAATGATCTCATTGGTTTTCATGTTCAAGAACTATAAAAGCTTTCAGTCATGAAAATTCTCAGAGTCCACAAACATAGGTTCTGGTTTCTTTTTTGAGTCTTCAACTCATGCTCACGTTTGCTTTCATAATCAGAGAAGTAGATTTGTTTTTATCATGGCTCTTTCTCCTTTCAAAATTAACCCTTTCCCATTGATGACCTTCCAGGTGGAATCCTGAAACTCTTTCTATAATAGATTGAACAGATAAATTTTGTCACTTTCACTATTCCAACTGCCTTTCTTGTTTCAAAATTTTGTATTCTTTAACACAGAAATCTTATCTGATATTGTAAAGGGTTTTTTAACAATATTTATTTTTTCTATACATTTTACATCTCTTTGATTATTATATATATATATGTATATATCATATATATATATATATATATATATATATATATATATATATATATATATATATATATATATATATATATATATATATATATATATATATATATATATATATATATATATATATATATATATATATATATATATATGTGTATATATTAATCTGTTTTCTCCATAACTGACAGACATGGACGAGTGCACCCAAGGGAAGGCGGAGTGCAGCCCCCAGGCAGCATGCAGGAACTCCGTCGGGAGTTACAGCTGCTCTTGCAACCCCCCTTTCGAGGGAGATGGACGAACCTGTTCCTGTCCTCCTGGTTTTGCACAGAATGGTTCACATTGTGATGGTAAGACAGATTGCTTAACCAGTTTCTTTCTCCCCAACTTTTTTTTTATATATTTTTACATATAATTTACTTTCTAAAAATGTTTTCATCACATTCAAATTTTCTTCTTTTTCCTGACAATTCTTTCATATGATTTTCTCCATACCAATTATTTTCATTTAATCTTACTTATCATAATATCACTTCCTGACGCATGAAAAAAGCCTGCCATTCCTTCTCTGAGTTCTGGCTGTCTGAGTTTTGGAAAGACATTCAGAGGAATTGTGTCATCTCTCATTTTGGGTCTTTTCCT
Source organism: Macrobrachium rosenbergii (assembly GCF_040412425.1). Classification (NCBI taxonomy): domain Eukaryota; kingdom Metazoa; phylum Arthropoda; class Malacostraca; order Decapoda; family Palaemonidae; genus Macrobrachium; species Macrobrachium rosenbergii. Next base: position 38,526,438 of record NC_089764.1, read on the forward strand.
TTTGAAAGAACTTTTCATCCATTTCTTTTTCTCTTTGTGGATCCTTGTTTATCGACCTGATTTTTCTGTCAAAAAATTTTCGTTAAAAATGTCAAACGTTGATTAAATCCAGAATAATCATTTCTCTCACCTGTCCTGTTTTAAAGAACAAATGTCACTTTTTGAAATAAAAAAAAAATCAATACATTTCGTAAAATTGCTGTGGCTTTTAATGTAATGTACTCGTATCTTTTTATGGAATGTGCACTTTTGAACACTCTTAATGATCTCATTGAACTATTATCATACTTCAAGAACTATTGAAATGCTTCCAGTCATGAAAATTCTCTTAGAGTCCACAAACAGAGGTTTCTTTTCCACTGAACTCATTATCCCGACGTTTGCCCTTTGAGAGTGGATTTGCAATGTATTTATTTCTGAGCTTTCTGCCACAGGCTAGGTGTGGTGACACTTTTGAAATTAACATTAATTTGATGACTTTCGTCACTTTCACTGAACTTTCCTTGACAAAGAGTTTGTATCCACTGGGTTTCTGTGAAGGGATTTCCTAGACTTTCCTAAAGACAAATTGCAATGTATATCTATATATATATATATATATATATATATATATATATATATATATATATATATATATATATATATATATATATATATATATATATATATATATATATATATATATATATATATATATATATATATATATATATATATATATATATATATATATATATATATATATATATATATATATATATATATATATATATATATATATATATATATATATATATATATATATATATATATATATATATATATATATATATATATATATATTATATATATATATAAGCATTATATATATAATATATATATATATATATATATTCATATATATATATATAATATATATATCATATATGTTATATATAGTAATTTTATTGATAATAATTTATTTGGTATATATTCATCTCGTATTCCAATATATATATTATATATGATATATATTCATATATACAATACCATATATAAAATCAATTAGGACTACAGTGACGCGAATTTTAACCACACGGCCAACAAAATGGATTGGCCGTGTGGTTATAAATTCTGATTTATAATCTATGGTTATATATAGATATATATATATATATATATATCAACTATATATATATATATATATATATATATATATATATATATATATATATATATATATATATATATATATATATATATATATATATATATATATATATATATATATATATATATATATATATATATATATATATATATATATATATATATATATATATATATATATATATATATATATATATATATATATATATATATATATATATATATAATCTTTTTCTCCTGAATGAACAGACATGGACGAGTGCGCCCAAGGGAAGGCGGCGGAGTGCAGCCCCAGGCAGCATGCAGGAACTCCGTCGGGAGTTACAGCTGCTCTTGCAACCCCCTTTCGAGGGGATGGACGAACCTGTTCCTGTCCTCCTGGTTTTGCACAGAATGGTTCACATTGTGATGGTAAGACAGATTGCTTAACCAGTTTCTTTCTCCTATATGTTATGATACTTTTACATATATCTTACCCTCCATTTTCCACTATGATCATTTTTCTTTTGTAGAACTTTCCCAGGCCAATGTTTTTCCATTGCTTAACCTCTGAGTTTTCCATGTCACATCACTCCCTGATTCATGAAAAAGCCTCCGGTTCTTTTGCTGAGTTGCGGTTTTCAGAAGCTGCGAAGACAAGACAACTCCTTTGCCACAAAAGCAATCGAGTTTTAGGGATAAAATCAGATGAATTTTATCATCGCATTTTGGGTCTTTTGCTTTTGAAAAAAAATCCACTGGTCTTCTGCTGTGCTTGTGGATCCTGAACTGACATGAATCCATCTGCTCCCAGAGAACGTTTCACGGAAGGTGTCAAATGACACCTTTGAAAGTTAGTAGTATTGTTTTGGGTTCATTTTTATTCAGCTTCGAGAACCATAAAATGCTGAAAGTCGTGAATTTTCTCTTAGAGTCACAAACATGGGAACCATTTCTACAAAACTCAGCGTCCTTATGATGGCCGACGGAGAGCACTTTTGAAATGCATTTATTTCATAGCTTCTTGCATCCATAGACAGAGATCGGGAAACTTTTGAGGTTCAGATTAACACGAGTATCTTGGGTCACATCTATTTCACTTATGAGGTCATATCCACTTAGTTTCTAAGAGTGGTTTTTTGTAGGCATTCCTTATGACAATTTGCACTATGACATTTTATATATATATTATATATTTATATATATATATATATATATATATATATATATATATATATATATATATATATATATATATATATATATATATATATATATATATATACAACACATATATATATAAATATAATATGCTATATCAACATAAACAACATCATGATCATGTGTGGAACAGAAATAAATTTCTGACTCACATCAAGACTGAACCCAGGTCTTTCAATTTATTTCTGTTCCACACGTGATTGTGTGTTGATTATTTCTATCTTATTCACTCAGAAGGGATAATTCGAATGAAATGCTGTCAACTGGGTCATTGCTGAGTCGGGAAGTTGGGAAAAACACGCTATATGCAAGCAGTTTGCTTGCCCAGGTAATTCCTTGGGTGCAGTTGCCCTCAGGTTCCAACTTCTTTTATGACTTGTATGGCCTAGTGGGCAGCGCCCTTGCCTTTCAATTGGAAGACCTGGGTTCGATCCTGATGTGAGTCAGAAAATTATATATATATGTATATATATATAGAAAATTATATATGGGCCTATATATATATATATATATATATATATATATATATATATATATATATATATATATATATATATATATATATATATATATATATATATATATATATATATATATATATATATATATATATATATATATATATATATATATATATATATATATATATATATATATATATATATATATATATATATTCAAATCTCTTTCTCCTTAATGAACAGACATGGACGAGTGCGCCCAAGGGAAGGCGGAGTGCAGCCCCAGGCAGCATGCAGGAACTCCGTCGGGAGTTACAGCTGCTCTTGCAACCCCCCTTTCGAGGGGGATGGACGAACCTGTGGTAAGGGAAGACGATCCTTTGTCTCTATGAGCTTTTTCCTGCAGAGTCAGAATCTGTGAAACACAGAGTCAGCACAAAAGAGCTAAATTGCTTCAGTTCACTTTGTTGTATCATCATCTAGTTTCTCATCTTATAAATCAGCTCATGAAAGATCTGCCTTGATGTCTGTCATTCGGGCGATTTTGACTCTTGTGTAGCCTCCTCATCCTCACTGCAACCTCCTCTTTCTCCCTCCAGAGTTCTCGTGCGAAAGCCCGGCCAAGGTCATCGAGGGTCTGGGATGCGTGAAGCTTGTGAGGGAATGGAAGACCTGGCAGGAGATGAACGCCACCTGCCAAGAGGCAGGGTGGCGTCTCCTGCAGGACTTCTCCCTCACAAGTTTACAGGAAGTTGGTCGGGCTTTTGATTATTATGGTAAGTTACTTCCTGACATAAATCTATCTAATAATAATACTCATCAACAGAAGAGAGAGAGAGAGAGAGAGAGAGAGAGAGAGAGAGAGAGAGAGAGAGAGAGAGAGAGAGAGAGAGAGAGAGAGAGAGAGATTTTTTCAATGTCATGTTATGCCACAGACAAACATACATTTATATATATATATACATATACACACAAATTGTTATGATTAGCATTTATCCAAGAAAAAGAATATATATATATATATATATATATATATATATATATATATATATATATATATATAATATATATATATATGTATGTATAATATATATATTGTTAAAGGGTGTAGCACGAGTTTATGCAATACACCGGGAAATGAAAGAAGAAGTAATTCTCAGCAAAAATGTTCTCTAAAGAGAAACATTTGAAGGCTTCGTTTGTGGGTGAGGGCAATTTCAAAATGGCCGTCGAGGCGAGGGAGGGAGGGAGGGAGGGAGGCCCTTCCAGGGAGGTCGGAGTAGCCTGGGATCGGGGGGGCCGGTGGGGTGGAGGAAGCGAATGGGGCAAGTGGATTGCTAGTCCTTTAATTATGGTTCTTTTTTTATCTGTGTCCAATGAATACCATTGATGGAGAAGAAGAAGAAGAAGAAGAAGAAGAAGAAGAAGAAGAAGAAGAAGAAGAGGGTTTCAATGATGCATCATTTTTTTGTTCAGTATCCAAAGAATAGATTTGACTGGGAGGTATTTGATTCACATCGGCCTAATCACTCCTTCCTCATCCTTCTCTAACCCCCCCTTCCCCCCTCCCACCATACCCCTGACTACTCCCCCCTCCCGGACGCCATCTTGCTCGCCCGGGGGTCAGATGGTGGAGGGTGGGCGGCCATTTGGAAATTCCCTCACCCACAAACAGAGCCTTCAATTGCATATCTTTATAGAACGTTTTCTGCTCAAAATCACTTTTTCTTTCATTTCCCGAAATATTTGCATAAACTCGTGTTACACCCTGTGTATATGTATATATATATATATATATATATATATATATATATATATATATATATATATATATATATATATATATATATATATATATATATATATATATATATATATATATATATATATATATATATATATATATATATATATATATATATATATATATATATATATGTATACTGGATATATATATATATATAATTTATCACTTATATATATATATATATATATATATTATATATATATATATATATATATATATATATTATATTATATATATATATATATATATATATATATATATATATATATATATATATATATATGTGTGTGTGTGTGTGTGTGTGTGTGTGTGTGTGTATGTATAAAGTTCAAAAATGCTATTAGTCAGGAATCACCGAAGAAATATATTCACACGACGTTCCATAAATAATGAGAAAGCTAATATTTCCAACATATCATTTACCGTAATTGTCCTTAATATTTTGATTCATTGACTAAGTTTTCTTTGTTCTGATCATTTTTCTTTCTTTCTTGACTTTCAAAGGATGGTGGATAGGAGTGTATGAAGGGAAATGGCTGGAGAAAGGAACCCCTCTGGAAGAGGGACTTTGGGTGGAAGGTTACCGAGCAGACCCTTCGAGGCGTTGTGGCTTCATTGACTGGGATTCTTCTTCTTCTTTGTACAAAGTGAGTCAACGTGATTGTTCAGACAAAGACTGGGGTTTGTGCCAAGTACAACTGGTGTAATAAAATCCCCAGAAGAAGTCAACATCAGGTTGATTTTCTTCTGGTGATGCAGAAGCCTGATTTGTCCTTCTGGGGATTTTATGATTTCCCTTTTAGTGAATAATGTCTGAAGGATTCTTCCTTCCTTCCTTCTTCCTTCCTTCCTTCCTTCCTTTCCTTCCTTCCTTCCTTCCTTCCTTCCTTCCTTTTTTCCTTCCTTCCTTTCCTTCCTTCCTCCTCCTCCATCCTCTCCTCCATCCTCTCAGAAGATAATGATACTGTCCTGCTGAGGAAGAGAACTCAGCTTGTCATTAGAAACATATTATTAGTATTCTTATTATTGTATGTCACAATATTCATCCACTTGGAATCTGCCTCTTGAAGTCTTGATGGCTTTGTTATGGTGTTCTTCCTCTGCTGCTGCTGCACTTCTCTGGTGCTGTTCTGTGACAACCTCTGAGGATATTATGATATTATAATGTTCTTTTGTGCTTTGCAAAGGTTCTTTCATGGAGATGAATATGACCTTTTATTATATATACACGCTTTGTGGTTATGGGAAATGTTTGGCATAAACTGGAATTGTTATTCTGTATGTGAGCTTTCAACAATATACGCATGTGAAGCACTTGGTCTTTCATTGAAACAATCCTTTTTTGTCTTCAGACTTTTTTTTTGAATGAATGAAAGGAAGTGAACAAAGAGATTAAGAAATAAAAAAAAATGTAAAAATGAAAGAACTTTTTAATAACAGCTGTGAAAACATGGAAAGAAACAGATGATGGTGAAGGGAAAGAGATGGGAAATAAAAGTTCGGAATTTCAGACGGACACAGGTGACACTCAACATTGTCAGAGGAGACAAAAACACTAAAGATAAAACAAACTATATAAGAATGGAAAGAAATAATATGGTTGATTGAAAATCTGAGATTTCTAATTGTGAATAAAACTCTCTGTTTTGACAATATCCACTTATGATTATGAAATCCCAAAGGTTTATATACAGTATATATATATATATATATATATATATATATATATATATATATATATATATATATATATATATATATATATGTATATATATATATATATACATACATGTGTGTATATGTGTGTGTGTGTATGAATGTATGAATGTATACGTATGAATGTTTGGATTCCCTCGTGATGTCACTGAGCGCTGATATGGGCAGAGCCTCAGGGGCCACGCGCACTGAGAAACGCCATGAGTATTCATCAGCGACCTTGAAAGGAAAGCAAGCAAATGCCGCTCGCCCACCACCCCACCCCCCCGCCACACACACTGGTGATGACGTCACGTCCATTGTACTGTCAGTCTCGCCTTGCACTTGAGATTTGCTTGCATCAAGTTCTCGCAGCCTCTGTCGATGCCTAGTGGAGAGAGAGAGGAGTCAAAGTTGCAAGACGAATCAGTGAGACTTCTTGAGATTGCTTTTTGTTTTTTCTCTTTTGCAGTTTGTTTATTTCGTCTACTTCTTCTTTCCTCTTCTCTTCTTCTTCTTCTTCTTCTTCTTCTTCTTGATGTCCTTTGCGTTTAAAAGACAACGTTTGATCAAGAGGATCTTTTGCAAAAAGAAGAAATGAGGGAAAATTCTCTGGGGAACCCATCGTCATCACATGATCAGCATTGCATACAGCATGTGCCACTTCTCTCATGAGCCTTTCGAAGCGCCCTCTTTGCTCTCACTCACTCTTTCAGCCTGCCTTTTCTTGCAGGAGCCCTGCTATACACACACACACACACACACACATATGTTTATATATACATACAGAGAAAGAGAGAGAGAGAAAGTCCCCAAAGACACAAGGTGAGAGGCAGAGACAAAAAAGGAAGCTCAAAAGTAATTAAATAATGAATATAATTGATTAAATAATGGATAAATATCTAAAATAAGTCTTGAAGGAAATCTGTCAGGGCTGAAATCCTCGAGCGTCGTCGGGGACGGAATGTCTGTCTGTCTGTCAGTCTGTGTCTCCACAGACAGCAGGATTTTCTTTATCTGTTCTTTTGTTCACTGTCGAGGAAGCGTTGAAGATCTGGTCTTGCAATTCTCCGTCCTTATTCCTCCACATTTCCTTCAACGCTGGCAACTGCAGTTGCATGAGTCAAAGCAAATCAATTGCAACGAGTGTCTGTGTATGAACACGCAAACAAACCTATGATTGCATATGCATGCATTTGCATATGGACGCATGGGAGCTGAAAAGGAAAGCAGCCAAAGCACAGCACAACCTCAGTCAAGGACGACTCAATCAATGATCTCCTCGTCTCGAGGGAAGAGGAGCAAGAACAAGAAGAAGATCCAACTGGTGATGATGACGTCACGTTGATGACGTCATGAGCTCCCCTCTTACACACACTTCGGTTTTCCTCCTTTGGTTCCTCAACAACTCAGTTGTTTGCCAAATATATTGGTTGTGAGCTTTTCCTGGCCCTGTTTTGCTTTGTTAAGGCTATGAAGAAGAAGAAGAAGAAGAAGAAGAAGAAGAAGAGAGAGAGAGAGAGAGAGAGAGAGAGAGAGAGAGAGAGAGAGAGAGAGAGAGAGAGAGAGAATGATTACAAGTAGTTACTACATCTCTTACCAAGAACTGAGTCTTAGTGTTAACTTCAATATGAAACTTCTTTGTGAAATGCTCAATGTCCACCAAAGAAGAAAAAAGACGAAGAAGAATCAAACCCTCATGGTTATGGACATGTAAACATTTGTGAATTAATGTCTGATTGATTGATTGATTGTATGATGCATGTATGCATGCCTTTATGCAGACATGAAAGGGAAAGGACAGCAAAGCACAACAAGACCTTTCTTTTCTTCTTTTTCTTCTTCTTCTTCTTCTCCTTCTTCTTCTTCTTCTCCTTCTTCTTCTTCTTCTTCTTCTTCTTCTTCTTCTTCTTCTTCTTCAGGGTAACAAGAAGAAGAAGATTTGTGAACGAGCCTTTTGACCTCTCGATAGACAGAAAGAATTCTGAATGTGCTCTGTCCATGTCCTTTTCCTGATCTCTTCTTTGCAGAGATACCCCTTCCACATCAAATATGTTTCTCTAATCTATATATATATATTATATATATATATATATATATATATATATATTATATAGATATATATATATATAGAAGAAGACAGAATAGAGAGAGAGAGAGAGAGAGAGACTGATAGACTGCCTCATGGACAGGAGATTCCTGACTTTATACTGGTATAATTTCATATTCTCTCTCTCTCTTTAGTCATCTAAGTAATCACATACAGCTAAGGAAAAACGGAAAAATGAAAAGCCCAATCCCTTCGAGTGTTTTATGAACAAAAGCCAGACAAATAGAGGGACCATAGCAATGAAATGTCTTGGAAGCAGCAAATGCAATCCGATCAATATTCGTGCCAAGGTCACGGGCTGATTATTAGAGATTATTCTGGCTTATTAGTCACGCTGATATTCTGTTTCAGCATTTATCATTTATCTCTCTCTCTCTCTCTCAGACCCCAGAACAAAGGAACCCATAACTTTGACCGACACCTGCTTTTCCAGGGCGTTTGGAGAGTGGCAATATCTCTCCTGACACTCTCTGGGGTCACTCCCACCCCACGCCCCTCCGTCACCCTCCCTGAGGTCACCTGGAGAGACTCCAGAGGGAAAAGTGATTTCCTTCCTCACGACCGAGAGATGAGGTCTCTTTTGGGTACTCGTTTGTAATAAACAGTGGTCTTTTTGACAATTTTGTTTTTTTTGGGGGACAATGATCCTCCAATCTAGATACACTGTCTTCAGATAAGTGTTTGTTTCTTGGAATAAAAAATTCTGAATGAACCGTCATGTTAATCTAATTTAAAGAAAAACGGGAACTGAAAAAGGTATAATATGATACGGATAAAGATGATAAAGAAGAGCAGATGAACTAATGTACAGCGAAACATTTCTCTAATGACACGAACAACAGTTGAGAAAGGACTCATGAAACTTTTTCTTAAGCTTTTTCCGAAGTCCTCGAAGGCCCTTTTGTTTGCTTTCGTAATTCCACGAAACATTAGAAAGCTCTCTCCATCTTCGGCTGCAACATGAACAGTAAGACGATAAATAAAGAGAAACGACAGCGTGTTCAGAATGAAAGAGAAGACGGACAGTGCATCTCGACAGAAACTCCTGCAGCAGCAGCAGCAGACGCGCCACGCAGTCCACTGTTCAAGGACCTTCCTTGTCTCTCTGTCGTCACCCCAGAGTTCAAGTGGATGACTGATAGGCTGGGAATGTGTGCGTCGCCGGTTGTGTTATCATGGCCTGATGATTAAGAAGAGTTTCAGGAAGTGAAACCTCGATAATCAAGATACGACTCCCGAGTGCCACTTGTGAGACAGTCATCGTTGCTCCTCGATTTCGAGGATAAAGGAAACTGAATAAAGAATAATATCTTACAGAAAGGTGATAACCAGGAAAGCAGACACAATGATGGCAACCGATGGGACACTTTTAGAGTTCAGATGATTTAATGATAAAGATTCAACTTTCCTACTCCAGATGACCAATTAATTGTTGAGACTGACTGAGAGATTTTCCCGGAAGAGAAGAGCGTTGCAAACCCTTGTTGTCACAATGGTCAATGTATGTATTGTTACTGCCATGACGTGCATCCATCAAAGGAAGGCATTATATAATTTAGCACAAAAGCAAGAATCTCCCTCCCTTTTTGAGGGTTACCATTATTAGATCAACAATCCCATGGAGAACAGAAGAGGGGAGGTGTACGAGTGACATATGAACAAAAGAGAAAGATATTCAATATAGGCTCACAAGGGATCAAATCCAATGAATAATAACTGGGACATAAGCAGGGTCTTTCTCGTGCAGCAAATGTACCACAATATCTTTCATATACCATCAACCCCAGTTAAGGTTTTCTTGGTCAGTTCTGCATCTAAGGTCTAAAATCTCACGACGGACAGGAGAGAGAGAGAGAGAGAGAGAGAGAGAGAGAGAGAGAGAGAGAGAGAGAGAGAGAGAGAGAGAGAGAGAGTAATCAATTTTGAAAATGGGAAATACCTGCAGAAGGAAGTAAGACATGATGCAGTTCTGAATGCACTTCAAGATTTTAGCCGAAAGACAAGAGGCTGAAGCCGAAAATGGGATACCTGAACGGACATGAATGAAAACGAACGGACAGGAAGAAGAATGGAGGACATGATGCCCAATGGCCAGAATTCCGAATAGACAAAATGCCGAACAGACGTGAGGCCGGATGCACTACAAGAAGTCGAAACAATCTTGGGTGGGTTGTCAATTAGATAATTACCACAAACCTTAAATAGATAATTAGCAATTTCGTTATAGGTAACAAGGAAAACAACTTTCTTTTCTATTTGAAATTCAGTATCCCTTGACTTTGACCACGGATTTCGTTAAGACAGCACGAGGAGGAAGAAAGCTTCGTTCAGGTGGTTATGCCTGCGTTCTCGATACAAAGGTTCACGACACTACATATTGGCGGTGTTCAAAACGCAAAGAATGGAGTGCTAGGCTCAAAGCTGCTGATGATAAAGTACGTTGTCGTCCACCTGATGGGGCTCGTCATTCGCTTTGGAAAGTATTGGACGGTATGCAGGAGAAGAGTCAAATAAAGCTGAGCATTCGGAAGAAGTGACGAGCACCCTACATAATTCGGAATGCAACGGAAGAATTGCCACTCGGAAGAATCATGCGAAGAGCAGGAAAGGCAGAACGCGAGCAAAGAACTTTCGCATGTCTGAAAGTGACGCTGTTGCTGTTGTTATCTTTTCTGGTTTGGACATAGACATATAGAACATTAATTTGACTCTGCCGCAGGCATTAGGCAAACAATTATATACAATGAATACAGTTTTTAATTACATAATAAAAGTTTTATAAAAATATTTTTTTACATTATGCTTTATTACTTGTAATTTACTTCACTTCATTATTATTGTTATTTTCAATAATATTTTGTGAAAGAAAGTTGCAAATGGTGGTTTTAATTATTTATCCTATATCTTTGGAGAAAAAAAGTTGGAAACAATGGTTTTAATTAACTATCCTATTCCTTTCGACTACTTATAATTATATTCAGCATCTCGTCCATTCGGCTTAATTCCGGTCAGTTCGACTTCCTGGCCGTTCGGCATCAGGTCCATTCTTCTTCTTCTTCTTCTTCTTCTTCTTCTTCTTCTTCTTCTTCTTCTTCTTCTTCCTGTCCCTTCCACTTCTTGGCTTCGGCACAAGTGCATTTGGCATCGTGTCCGCACGCGCTGCAGAAAACCCAAATGACTGATTTACATTCCAGTTGATTGCAGTATATATAAATAATCATCTTTCTTCAGGAACTTGAAGCTGCAATTCATAAGAGAGCAACTGAAAAAGAATCTCTTTCTTTTGTCATTCTTCCCACACTTATTCCAAAGAAGACCTGGTGTGAATTCTTCCTTAATTACTCAGTAGTTCAGTCAAAATATGTTTTTACTCCTTTCAGATCATTATTTCCGATAATAATAATAATAATAATAATAATAATAATAATAATAATAATAATAATAATAATAATATTATTATTATTATTATTATTATTATTATTATTATTATTATTATTATTATTATTGGAATGGAATTCCATCTGAATGCTTGATTTAAACTTGGTTTAATATCTTGTCGTCATTATTATTAATAAAAACCAGCTCACTTATTGTGCTTGCTGTACATTGCATCAGTCAATCAATCAATCAATCAATTAGTGATGCTGCTGCGTTCACCTCTCAAGAGAGAGAGAGAGAGAGAGAGAGAGAGAGAGAGAGAGAGAGAGAGAGAGAGAGAGAGAGACAGCCTCTGTCTGTCTTTCTCTGTCCTAATGACGCCCCGATTCTCCCCCGCCTTCTGTCTACCCTTTCTTCTTCTTCTTCTTCTTCTTCTTCCCATTTTTATCTTTATTTTCTTTACTCTCCTCCACTGATGGCGTTGATGAGTCTGCATCCATTTGTGCGTTTAACTAAAAGCAATAAAGTTTCGTATTGAATTCAACCCTTTAGCTGCAGTCTCTCGGTGGTTAGAAATGCAGTTACATACTACTTGTTATTATTATTATTCTCTCTCTCTCTCTCTCTCTCTCTCTCTCTCTCTCTCTCTCTTCATAGTCTTAAGAAAGGCAGACGGGGATAACGAATAGGTCACAACTGATATATGAGCCGAAGAAGAAGAAGGAGTTGTTGAAGAAGCAAAGAAGGAAGAAGAAGAAGACCCAAGAGAACGCAAGAGGGGAGTTCCAAGTGTCACCAACATGATGTCATCACCAGATGGATCATCTTCTTCTTCTTCTTCTCTCACGATGAGACGAAGTGATAATCAACGGGTCCTTGGAACTCCCCTCTTGCCTTCTCTTGGGTCTTCTTCTTCTTCTTCCTTCTTTGCTTCTTCAACAACTCCTTCTTCTTCTTCTTCGGCTCATATATCAGTCGTGACCTATTCGTTATCCCCGTCTGCCTTTGTTAAGACTATGAATAAGAGAGAGAGAGAGAGAGAGAGAGAGAGAGAGAGAGAGAGAAGAGAGAGAGAAACAGAGAATAATAATAATAACAAGTAGTATGTAACTGCATTTCTAACCACCGAGAGACTGCAGCTAAAAATGGTTGAATTCAATACAAACTTTATTGCTTTTAGTTAAACGTACAAATGGATGCAGACTTATCAACGCCATCAGTGGAGGAGAGTAAAACGTTCATAATATATATATATATATATATATATATATATATATATATATATATATATATATATATATATATATATATAATACATCCCATTTATCAAAATAATTTTTTCCTGGTTTCGTTATATATACATATATATAATATTTGTATATATATATATATATATATATATATATATATATATATATATATATATATATATATATATATATATATATAGATAGATAGATAGATAGATAGATAGATACATAAATAGATAGATAGATAGACAGAAAGAGAGAGAGAGAGAGAGAGAGAGAGAGAGAGAGAGAGAGAGAGACACACAAATATTTGCCGAATTGATGACTAAATTTATAACATTTGTAACTCATCTGTTATTTGCTACATAATTCGTTGACTTTCACCAGAGAGAGAGAGAGAGAGAGAGAGAGAGATGCAAGCTAGTACCCTTCAAGAAAGGAGACCACTACCTCTGAAATTATTTTCAATTCCTTTACGCTTTTACACACAAGAATTTAGTATTAGAAAATCATGGAATCTCATTGACCTTTTGAGCTTTGAGATCTGGCTTCTTCGAGATCCTTTCAACCCACATGATATTCAAAGAAGCTCTCTCTCTCTCTCTCTCTCGTAGTCTTCTTATGAAGGCTTGCTGTGTCTCATCGGACTGGCGCTGTTTATTATGTGTCTCAGGATGTGTCGATCTTTTATATCAGGCCTTTTCTGCTACAGCTTCTGTAGCCTCCTCCGGGATATTATTATTATTATTATTATTATTATTATTATTATTATTATTATTATGTATTATTATTAACAATGATATTGCCCTCCTTTAGTTCAAAATCGCCGAGCAATTGCTCTTGTAGTTCCGACATCATTAACTGAAGAAGCAACAGAGGGGGTTTCAGAAAGCGTCCTTGTGGGCAGCTTCTCCGCCGGGGTTCTGGAACCACACAGTCATCGAGATTTCACTCATGATGATAAAGTCCCAAAGCTTTCCCCTTCCTCCGGGGGGAGCTGACGCCCCAGAGAAACCAGCAGTGTTTGATTCCCCTCATTTTGGTTATTCTTCAGAAGATGAAGAAGAACAAAATTCATAGGGAACAAGAAGCCCACCACAGGGGCCTTTCACTTGAAACGCAAGCTTCCAAAGAATACTGGAGCGTTCATCAGAGAGAAGTAAGAGGAGGTAAAGGGAAATATGGAAAGAAGAGATCTCACTTAATATATAATATATATATATATATATATATATATATATATATATATATATATATATATATATATATATATATATATATATATATATATATTTAACAAATTAATATACAGATAAAAATGTAAGTCCAGTCTTAAAGTGCAAGTTGAATTGCGTTGGGACAGTCACGCACTGCTGCATCTTCGCTTGAACTGAGAAGTTCTGCAGCGAGGCACATTCGCTGCATATCGGTGCTGCTGCTGTTCAGCGAATCTGAACAGATTCAGTCGCCCTACACGACCACGACGGGTGGAACCAGAGCAGGGAGAGAGAGAGAGAGAGAGAGAGAGAGAGAGAGAGAGAGAGAGAGAGGAGAGAGGGAAGGGGAGGAATGGGGAGGACTCACTTGTAGGAGTGGGGAGGGGCGATGACATTTGCAGGTCCTGGAAAGACTTGCTGGAAATGGGACTCAATATGACCCATCTATGGACAAACTTGTCATTGGGGAATTCATGAGATAAAACAAGGCAACAGGAACCACCAGGGTTTCTTCTTTTAGGAGGTTTTCAGGATCCCGGGATTTCGGAACAAGTTTGATCCTTCCCGGGAAATCCTGGGATTTCCAGGGATTTCCCGGGATTAGCCACAATAACAAATACCCTATGAAAATCATGATCTCCTGGGACTTGTTGAATTTCATACTACATATGCATTTTTATTCAACTGAGGAAATCTTTAGGGTATATAATGGTGCTTTATCATGTTGAAAACTGGAAGTTTGAACAGAGATTGATATGAATTATATGATTTTACTGACTTGGTTAGGAGTAAAATGATATGCAACCTGACTAAGTCTCTTTCTTGTTCAATGCTTGATTAACATTAGCACATTCTTGGTGGAAATAGTAATAACTGGGGGCGGGGGGGGGGGCGATCGTAAGTCCAGTGAAGCTCATCAGAGTTCACAGGGAATAGCACAATAGGCCCCACGATGAACATAATGGACCTTACGATTGTCTTGTTCTTCTGTGAATTCAGGCTAAATAGTTGTTCATGAAGTAGCTTTTCAGGAAGCATGAGCAGTCAATCCTTTTGTCTGTCAGCCCTGTTCTTCGTTTGGTCATGAAAAGGCCAGCAGCTGAGAAAGCCCTTTCAGCTTCAACTGAAGTTGGTGGCACAGAGTGGAGCGCCTGAAATATCTTCTCCAAATAATTATGTGTCTTCTCTCTCTATCTCTCTCTCTCCCCACCACTCTCAATGCCTCAAATAAACCGAACTCTTCCCCAATATGTCGGAAACCACATTCCCTTCCATTTGTACCTTGAGCCTGTTCTGTTGCTGCCAGAAGTTTGTCGGTGAGTGTCCCTTTTGCGTCCAAAGACAACTGACTAGTGGATGGCTGTACAGTACAATTGGCAGTTCCTCCTCGGTGTCGGTGCTGACTGCAGTCTCTGGGAACATTCTGGATAACGTTTTTTTAGCTGCTTCCATGAGGGTAGACTTTGATCCCTGTGAACTCATTGGTCCTTCAGCACTAGAAGAATTACCACTCAGTGTTCCATCATGCAAATATCTCATCATGAGGCCTGCAAGAACTGCACTTCTTTCATTTATTCTTCTGAGTAAGGAACTTCGAAGCTTCTTTGAAAATGGAGAATTCTGCTCATTCCGGTCATTCAGTGTCAATGAAATTATGCCCTCAGAAGTTCTCGTAGTACATCCTCAGTACTGGCCTCTCTCTCTCTCTCTCTCTCTCTCTCTCTCTCAAAATTTCAGAGCTGAAAATGTACCGGATCCAATAAGAACATATTTTGTAAATGAGATGAAAATGACAAATTGCAATATATATAGAATTACCTAATTAACGAAAAGGATATTAGTTTTATTTCATGATGCATGTACTTATCAATATATTTATTCTCATGGTGTAAGAATGTTGCAAGAAACTAAGCACCTGGTTGCAGTTGAACTTGTTCACTGCCGCTCTTCTTGAATCTTGAAATCTTTCTTCCCCTGAGCTCTTTTTAATATATTAATGAATGTAAATTGTACAAAAAATATAACAGTGAAAATCCTGGATTTGGTTTCAAATCCAGGAAAAAAAAATACTCTTCTAAATATGGCCGCCATCCCGGGAGAGAAACCCGAAAAGAACCACTGGTGAGAAGAGGAAAGGATCTGTCAGACTGAGGAAATGAAATGGAATTAACACGATGGATGAATAAAGGATAGATAAATGGCGAGAGAGAGAGAGAGAGAGAGAGAGAGAGAGAGAGAGAGAGAGAGAGAGAAGAGAGAGAGAGAGAGAGAGAAATCGAACGAATTCTTGTCACCTTCTGCACGCTCCATCTCTCATTTCCTTTTCGACCGAGGAACAGCGCCGTCTGAAGTGCTTTCTTGGCAGTATTCGGTAAAGAACGTCGCGTATCTTGTGGAAATATGCTGCTGACGTTTTTGCTGCTGAATAACAAGAAAGGACTTTCATGCTCTGATATTACCAGTTCGTATACACATAATTATTCGTAGACAATTGGGGGCTTTGTCCCTCCCCTGAGTGTGGAGTGAGATTTCATTGATTTTATATATATACATACACACACACACACACACACATATATATATATATATATATATATATATATATATATATATATATATATATATATATATGTATGTGTGTGTGTGAATGAATGCACACAAGCTCGAAAGGAAAAGCACAGCATGCAAGCAGAGAATGACACATCCTTAGTCAAGGACATTGTAATTATCTTATAGTTTGGACCAAAGGGCCATCTGGTGATGACGTCATGCCCATGGCGCCTGAACTCCCGCCCTGCATCTGGGTTTTCCTTCTCTCTCTCTCTCTCTCTCTCGCTCCTCAAACAATTTGTTCTGCTTGACAGAGTTGGTGACCTCCGTCATGCAGTTGCTTGCACCACTTTTTGACAGTCTTTGAGAGAGAGAGAGAGAGGGAGAGAATGACTCTTCGGTCGAAGAAGACCCTCGTTCTCATGGCTGAAATCCCTCCTCTCTCTCCTCCCCACCTCCAGGAACCCCTCTCCCACTACCCCCGAGGGATAGATAACAAGGGCGTCACTCAACTACTCTGGGGCCGCCCACCCACCAGGGTTCCCAGTTTGGTGGTTTTCCCACTAGATTTGGCTGGTTTTTTCTTGGTTTAGCGGGAAATTTTGCATTTGGTGGGTTTGGTGGGAAAAGAAGGCTGGTTTGTGAATATGTGCTCCAAAGAATACTATTATCAGTAAAAAGCAAAAAATAAACCTCCTAACAACTATGCTAATGCAGTTTTATTCTACAAGTATACTAAAACACCTGTTTTATTATTATCAAATTTAGTTTCGTATACTCTTTCAGTCTACTTGACTTGCCATTTCTGTAATTATTTGAATTTAAATGCCTGATGTGTTTCCAGCCACGCGACGCGGCCGGTCCAACAGTAACTGTCCACTGTCCAGCTCAGTATCACTCACTGTGAGTCTGTCAGACAGATAGTCGATTTCTTGACCCTCCCATTATCTCCAGTGGAGGTATGTAGCGATCAGTTCTTGACAAGAACTTGTAAATGAAGTGTAGGGTTGTTTTGTATTGTGAGCAAGGATGTGTGGCAGTGCTGCTTCTTGTGTTACTTACGAATTTTGAATGCCGTGGTAAATTATCAGGAGCTGGTGGTAGACCTACAGTTATCCTACTTCAAATAATTATTTTTGCTATGAAAATAATTTTCACTTACAATTACGTTCACCTTACTTATAATCATGTGATTTTATGATCAGTAGGTGAAGTTTGTTAATAAAAGCATTTTACTACTGTGATGGTAACCAGTTGGTTATAGATCGTGCAGCCTATGACCATGTTATATTATTTATTAGCATCCATGTGTGTTTATGAGCATATGGTAAAGACCATACAACTGTGTTTGTGATCATGTGCTTCTAATTATCCTCATAATTTCATGTTTATGAATGATATCGTCGTGTCTGATGTTTTAGTTATTGAGCATGTTGTTCAATGGTTGTCATTACCAACTTATTATATAGTTGTGTTTATGGTCGTGAAGCCTAATGGTACTGTACAATCCTACTGATGTACTTATGATTGTGTTGAATGTTTATTAGCATTCGTGTGGCGTTTAGAGAAATGGGTTATAAAAAAAACAAGTAGTAAATACTTTTCTCAACTGAACACAATCGTCTAGAAATCACAAGAAAATTAGGAAAAGTATGTAACAATACTAAAAAATTTAATATGGACAGGTGTTGGTAGGCTATTTATTATCCATTTTTGGTGATTCTTTGGTATAATTCAGCATATCTACTTACTATTTGAAAGTATTATTTTTGTATGTAGCCTACATAGCCTGCATTTATTAGTTTATAGATAACTAAAGTTAATGCCATCTTAATACGGAAGAATTTTGAGAGGAGATCAATCTTCATATTAGCTTAGTTACTCATTTAGAAAAATAGCAGTTTTTTCTTACTTTGCTAACCTTCATCCTTATGTGGACTAGCGAATCGCCTCGAAATATTAAAGCAGCAGAGAAAACCAGCTCAGTTATAAGAACTTATAGAATTATTGTAGCCATATATTCCTACACACACATACACTATATATATATATATATATATATATATATATATATATATATATATATATATATATATATATATATATATATATATGGTGATTCAGTGCATATAATTTTGGTCGGTTTCAGACTGCTTGGAATTCACAGTGAACCGAAGGGCCTGAAGCTGACAATGGGGAAATGGGCAAAGTATAAGCAGAACTATAGAAAAGAATGGGAATCTGATGATGAGTTAAAGTCCTGGATTACACCATGCCGAGTTGACCAGTCACGTGCAACCTGCAAGTATTGTAGGTGTGACATCAGAGCTCACTACAAGGACCTATTGGATCATGCAAAAACCCAGAAACACATCAGAACAAGTTCAGTTGAAGTATCACTAACAAAGGGACAAAGGAAAATTGATAGTGTGTTTAAAGCATCAACAAGTAAGGGTGAAGATGTGAAGGCTACAAAGATTGCAGAGCTGAAACTAGCCACTCACATTGCCATCCACTCTCCACTCTCATTATCTGATCATCTAGTTCCTGTATGCAAGAGTGCTTTTCCCGACTCAGGTATTGCATCACAGATGAAGATGGGCGCCACAAAGTGCACAGCTCTTGTCACTCATGTTCTGGGACCCACACTCTCAGAGAAATTAATAGAGGATATTGGGAACAGCAAATTTAGCATCTTAGTTGATGAATCCACTGACAGTTGCAAGATGAAACACCTGTGTGTTGTTGTGAGGTATTTTCAGAAAAACAAGAGTCCATCATCACACAATATCTTGGGCTGATTAGAATTGAAGATGCCTCAGCAAATGGTCTTTACACTGCTATGAAAGAGTTTTTTTTTCAAGTAAAGCACATACAAGAGGATAAGTGCACTGGATTGGCTTGTGATGGAGCCAGTGTGATGGTGGGTAAGCATAATTCTCTATACTCCAGGTTACTAAATGATATTCCACACCTCAAGTTGGTACAGTGTATGTGCCACTCCCTGCACCTTGCTTGTTCCAAATCAGTTGAGGTTCTTCCCAGGCAGTTGGATTACATAATTAAGGAGACACACAACTGGTTCAGCTGCTCCCCCAAACGAAGAGAAACATATGAGCAACTGTATCAAACCATTAATGATGAGAGCCCTCTACAAATCCCTGGGTTGGCAGACACACGTTGGTTAAGTCGGTTTTCTGCTGTAAAGCGAATCCTTGACCAGCGGAATGAGCTGAAACTCCACTTCCAACTTGCTGCATCCAAGGAAAAGTGCTACACTGCAGATTCTCTCGCCAAGATGTACAATGATGAGATCAACCTGCTTTTCATGAAATTCCTTCTCCCTTTGCTGGAAAAATTCCAAACCATGAATCTGAAGTTCCAGGCACAGAATCCAGATCCTAGTAAGCTTTTCAAGGAACTCAGTGACTTTCAATGTGATATTATGTCAAGAGTTGTGAATCCTAACAGAATGAGTCAAAAGACAAACTGGGAAGACCACATCATGCACACTAATGCTTGTTTCTATGGTGCAGAGTTTCAGATGGCATGTTCTGTATCTCAGCTTCCAGAAGCAACCAAGGCTGATATTAAGGGGGAGGTAATACATGTATTGTTTATTAGTCTTTAGCTTGTGACAAATACAGTAAATCAATTGCAATTTATTTTGATAAATTAAACAGAATTGAAAACAATATCAGTAAAATAAATGCTCAAACAATACCATTTTTTCTTTCATAAAAAGGAGGTAGAAATAAAGTGTTTCTTCTTTTCTAGGTGTAGGCAGTTTCTCGTGGAAGCAGTCAGGGAAATTAAGAAACGAGTGCCTGTAATTGGAAATCATCTGGAGTTACTGAGCTTGCTGGCACCAACAGACATCAGTGAATTGTCCTTCACCAAGATCGTTCCAGAACTCAAAAGAATGACTGAATGTTCTGTTGGAACATTAGAGAACCAGTGGCGTGCTAGAAAGTTTCTTGCAGCACCTCCATCAGTCATGTGTGACACAGTTAAATATTGGATTTATCTTCTGAATAACAAGGACAGTGCAGGGAATCATGGTTTCAGGGGGCTTGCTGCAGTAGCACTATCTCTCTTAAGCTTGCCCATTGCAAATGCTGAGTGTGAACGGGTATTTAGCCAGGTAAATATATTAAAGAATGATCTCCGCAACAGATTGTCGACTGACACTAGACCCTGCTCTTGACAACCTGCTGAATATCCGCTTCAGTGTGAGAGGGCATGATAATGATTGCTGTGAAAGCTTTCACCCTGATAACAAGATGCTGGAGAAGTTTTGTTCCGATATATATGAGTAGCTTGAATTAGGTTCAGTTGCTCCATTTTTTTCCAGCTGATCCTCGAGAATCGTAAGTTTATACAACTTCATTACTATCACCTGCGTAACTTTTTTGATCTCGCGTACTTTTAATATTTCGCGGTGGTGCCACATTTACGATTCTCGGAGACCAGCTGGAAAAATCGAGTTTAGTAGAATTCATTTCAGTTGTCACACAGTTCAAGTTTTTTCCCTTTCAGGATCACATTTTGTAGAAGACACTTACTTATAATATAATCTTTGCAAGGTTAATTTAAGTGGGCACACGTTTTATCAAAGAACTGCAAAAACATGGAAAATTGTTTGGCATAAGCAAGATAAAGAATGTAGGGTATGAAGATTTTTAATTCATACCTTTATGTACTTTACTAAACACGCAGTCAGAAAATGACAATGAATATACTTATTACAAGTTTAAAACTGGTTTTGTTGTGATTTTTGCTCTTTCCAGTGAAATTCACGTAAAAAGTTTGGTGGTTTTTTGGCTATACAGTTTGGTGGTTTTTTGGCTGGTTTTGAGAAAATTCTAGTGGGGAAAGGTGGCAACTATCTGGGAACTCTGCCACCCACCGTCGCGTCAGCAGGGTTACCAGATTGGGCTACAAATCACAAATTGGGCTACTTTTTACACCTTTGGGTGACCAGATTTCACAGTCTGCTACTTGCGACTTTTTGGGCTATTTTTGATTTGACTTGAGCTCTTTTATTCGATTTTGGCTACTTCCATTCATTTTATATAATAATAATAATAATAATAATAATAATAATAATAATAGGTTCTATTGAATATTATTGCTGCTTCAGCTGCATTTATTTTGTAGAAGACTTTTTCTATTTTCCTTATTGCGGACTTCTCTTCAGTGGAGGTGCGTGCTAACAGCTCGCCTATATTTGTCATTTCACGGGGGAAAAGTCAAAATCTGGATTCTGCTTCTTTATATATTCTATACAGTTAGTTCTATACAATTGTTGCCGCGACGTTTCAACAGACTCTTCTGTCATTCTCCAGCGGGAGCTAGTAGAGGACTGGCAGATTGCATAGGTCCTTCTGAACTTATACACGGGCTTCAGCGGGGGGTCATGGACGACGAATTCTGATTGGTTGCAGTCGGCGAACTTCAAGCCAAATTTCTGCGGCGAAGCTCGATCCTGACAGATCTTCGCAACCTGGGAATGTCATTCATTCCAGCGTTCCCATTGGCCTGCCGTTGCGTGATGTCATGCCGGCTGACATCATCGGTAGTTTGGCTGCTATTGGGCTGAGGATGAATGATGTCATTATCTACTCTTTCTGTCGTAGTCGGGGATTGTCTCGAAGGGCGCCTCGCTCATCAGGGGCATCTCCATTCTCAGGGTTGTCGTTTTCAGGTATTCGTTGGATTTGGTGGGTGTTCTGCATTATTTTTCTTAAATTCATGGGTAGGAGCGATGCCTCCTGTGTCGTATTCATTGTTGGTTTTCTCTCGGCAATGAGGAGCGCCTCTAGCAGGCGCAGACGTCGAGGTCGGCGGCTCTCCGATTATACTTATATTTTGTATAATACTGTCGCGGGAGATGGAAATATTGTGGGTAGCACGGGCGTGGTTCATGATGGCACCCTCCTGGGCGTGGCAGGAGATCCTTTTGACAGACGCATCGTGGTCATTCCAATATAAGCGCCGGGGCATCCTCGGACAGGACATACAAATTGGTAGACCACGTTCTTCTGCTTGAGGGTTCTCTTGCTGGTGGAGAGGGGTTATTCTTCATCACAAGATCACGGGTGCGGCGGTTCTTATAATAAATTACAAGATTTATTTTCTTGCTGTCTTCGGTCGGGGCGACGTTTTCCATGACGATTTTCTTCATGGAGCTCTCGTCCTCACGGTACTGGGGATGCATCCGAGCCTTATAATATATCTTGATGTCATCTTGGGGGGCAGGTTGTGTGCTCTCACCGTTGTATCTTTTTTCCAGGCCAGTTCGAATTTCTTTGTTGACGAGTTTGTTGGTGAAACCATTGTTCACCAACATTTGTGCAGCACGTTCGAACATTTGTGAGTTGCAGTATTAAGCTATTTATTCAATTATTTATTTACTTTTTATCTACTACAAAAGCAAATACCAGATTAAATCCTGCAACAAATTGGGGGGAATTACTAAGCCATCATTAGGATACTTAACTTCCATGTAGCTTGAGCAAATTACTGGGTTGGGTTTTTTTTTCTCAGAACCCTATTTTTATAGTTGTATCTTTTAAAGATTCGTTCTTGTTTATTTGTTTAGTTATGTATTTATGATGCATTTTTGAAGAATCCTGATCTCCGGGATCAAGGTCACGTGACCTGACGCTGTCGGTCGTTTTATTTTTGTTCTTATTATTACTCTCTAAATTTTTAAATTGAATTGTATCGTTGATATTTGTTACTTAAATTAACGAGACTTTCTTTAACAAAGAGGTGGCTTAGATAATTGCTGGTAAATGTTTTCTTTTAATTAAGTGCTTTTTTTTTGAGTGGTGATAGGCCTACAAACAACATGAATAGATAATGTAGGCTAATCCTCTCTCTCTTTCTCTGTGTCTTACTTTGGAAGTTTGAGAAGTTGCGTGAAGTTTAACAAAATTCTAGTAGAATTTATTAATTTATGTTCCGGTTTTAACTTGAGGGAACATTTGGCAACTGACCTGCTTACAATTCCGTCCCTAAAATGTCAATGATCTTGGAGAGAGAGACATCAAACTTCGTATATGGAATCAAGGGTTGATGAGGATTCAGCATTATACGGGTTGGATGCAAGGGTCAAGGCTATCGATTCATGGAGTCACAGCTCAAATGCGAATGTATGCCACCTTCTTTATTGAAGTTTGCCAAAAGGCCGTTAGTTAAATTACAAAGTTTCCAGATAAGTAAAACGACGAATTTATACGACAAACAAAAGAAATAGAATGAAAAGATTAATTTATAATATACCGATAAAACAATATACATAATTATTTGAATGGTTGTTTTAAAAGTAAATGATTTAAAAAATTAACGACTGACTTTTGCCAAACGGAGGGTGGAAGTAGTGACGTGCCAGATGTACGATGTAACCGCTTTCTTCGTAGTGTCTTGTAGTGTGTGTGTGTGTGTGTGTGCGCGCGCGCTTCCGGTCGTCTTGATAATTTCGTGTGTAATTAGCGAACTTGGAAGCGTAATTCCTGTCGGTAATTGTTTTTAGAACATTCGAAAGCTGCAATATTATTGATCTGTGTAAAAAGAGAAATAAAAAGTTATGGAGTGCTTTAGGAAGACGCCATCATGGCTTCCGTGAAACCAGTGTTTGGTCCTTCACTGAGAGGTAAGGAAGGAAGGAAGGAAGGAAGGAAGGATCTACCCAATTCATTCAGCGACGTTTTCTCGTTAAAAACGTTAAATTTGAATAGTTATTTCAGTTGTACTTTCGTGTTTAAATACCAGATTTGAGGCTTTGAATTTGTAATATATGCATAGGGAGCCATTTACTTGTTGTCTGTGAATAATCTGAATAAGATTTGTTCATTGGTTTTCATGTTATTGACGTATCTTTGGCTAAGCCAACTCTAGGCCTATGTTTCAGAGACAGGATTGGTTGACCTGTTGTTTTTTGTTTAATTGGTCAGTATTTTCTTGGTTAGATATTAAGTTTGATATTCAAAAGAAATGTGTATAGACATCCATTAATTGCAGTGGTTGATTAATCCACTGGTTTCCTGCTTGACGACGTTCCTGGGCCAAGCCAAGCCTAGGCCTATGTTGGTTAGTTAGGTTAGATTACGTTTCCTTATGGCATCACTGCCCTTCAACTAGACTTATTAGAGGGTGCAATAGGCTTGATTTGGACCTCTGGACTGTCAACCAACAGATGCTTAGCAGGAATATGATAGTGGCTGAGTACATTGCTGTCAGACAGCACGTTTTTGCCATTGGCAACCTTAAACATTTTGTACGTTTCAGTTAAGGTTAAAAGTTGTAAACGGGTTTAATTTAGTATTAGTTCCCCGTTATTGTTCAAGATAAAAGCTCATTTTTGCGTGACGACGGTCTTTTTCCTTTCAACTTTGCTTTTATAAGTGTCTTTAGCCACTGCACTGGCGAGAGTTTGTGGCTGGGCTACTAATTACGAAAGTAAAGCTTTATTTAATAATAATAATAATAATAATAATAATAATAATAATAATAATAATAATAATAATTATAATGTTGTTGCATATCTTTTGATATTGTGCCCACGATCCAGTACACATGGCTCTTGTTTGTGCCATCAACTTTATTACTGTAGAACGTTTTTCTTTCACTTAATGCCTCCTGGAGTATCTTGACTCTTTAACAACTGGGGTTGAATCCCACTACATTCACGGGCTACGTTTTATTATTGTGTTTCTGCTCTTGCCTCGAAAAGTAGGTTAAGGGGAGTTGGAGAAATGTGTTGCCCTGATTTTTGACAGCCTAGTAGAGAGAAATAGAGGGACTGAATAATTATTTTATCCCGTCGAGACCAATCCAGTATTTAATAGGCGTAAGATGGTGCACGTTTAGACTAATTCCTGATTGTTTGTGTCTGTTAACTCTCTCTCTCTCTCTCTCTCTCTCTCTCTCTCTCTCTCTCTCTCTCTCTCTCTCTCTCTCTCTAATTGTTGTCAGTCTTTCTTATACAACATTTTGATGTCATGGCACACGGACCGATCACCTAACGTTTGTTGCAAGTTTCTGTTAACGCTAAATCTGTTTTAAGAGGATTTAACTTATTATTTTTTACCTTTTTTGGGACGAATTTGAGATACTTTTGGAATTATTTTGAGAATGTTAGGGCTTTATTTTTTTTATATTTAACAGACATGGTACTAATTCATATCACGCAGTTATTTAAAAGGAAGAATAAATAGTGAACCAAAGATGAATTACTGTCTTAATATAGTACTAATAATTTAGACTTGGTTACGTGGCCGATTTTGAATATAAATACATTAATTTTCGTAACATAGTCTTGTTAAACTTCTCTTTGAGTTTGAGGATGACTGTGGAACTAACCATTGGTTGGTTGAAGGAATCATAAGCCTAGTGTGAACCTCTGTACTTGCATCGTCCAATCCGAATGGAATATGGATGCAAAACTTAGTTTTACACTGAAACCATTATATTTTATCTGAAAATGTATGAAGAATGAGAGTGAATTCATTTACACCTTTGTTTTCCAAGAATGCATTTTCAAATTAATTTGAATGGAGAAATCACACTGATTTCAGTTGTTGGTTCTTTTCGAAAATCATTTTTCAAATTAAGAGGCTAATACTTAGACGTTTTCTGCAGTAAAATTTACACGTCTAGTGTAATAATCTGATACACAATCGAATATTTATATATATTTATGTATGTATGTGAAATGTATGGTGTGAAAATGACTTAATACCGCTCAATTAGAAAACGGGAACCTTCGAAGTCACTATTTGCAACTGAAAGACCAATTGTAAACATATACACCAACCGGAGACTTTGTAAACAAGTTCTCATTACGATAACTGGTTTTGAAATATACGAGTATGAACATTTCCTCTCACTGAGAGAGAGAGAGAGAGAGAGAGAGAGAGAGAGAGAGAACCCTCAGTGAGATTTTGAAGTTGCGTTCACTTTGCCAAAATGGCTTTCACACGAATGTGGTTTGTGACCAAATGCCTCTTTATTTTCTGACATTTAATTTGAAATATATCGAAACTGCAGTTGAAAGAGGGCCAGAAAGAGTCAAGTATTCAATATAAAACTTGACAATGTGACGGAACACTCGAAAAAGCCCTTTTGAAAGTAAATCGAAAACTACTATGCATTTCTTTGCCGTGTCCAATTGATTTTCGCTGATAAAATCCTACCAAAACATCGGATATGGGTCACATTTTGGAAATAGGTATTTGAAGCCACAGCCTAATTGGCAAAAATATGCAATAATGTCTAATGTGAATAATAAAGGCACTTACCAGAGTAAATCTAAGAAATTGAAAGGGTAACTTAGCTAAATATAGACGCACCCAGAGAGAGACTATGTAGACGTCATTACTGAAGGCCCTCCCACTCATTGATACTCTACTGTAGTATGACGTAGTTACTAGACACTCCAGTCAAAAATAGCCACTTTATGAATGAAGACACACAAACAGCTACCCTATACACTTCTTCTCTCTCTCTCTCTCTCTCTCTCTCTCTCTCTCTCTCTCTCTCTCTCTCTCTCTTTCTTTATATATATATATATATATATATATATATATATATATATATATATATATATATATATATATATATATATATTTGCTTTAAACATAACTACATTGTAGTGCAATATGATACTCATAATTCATAGTCTAAGCACTTGGGCTATAACATAAATTTTATAATCCATTAATCCAATTATTCTGTTGAACTGCATTAAAACTGAAATGTGAAATAAACTTATACAAAGATTAAAATATAAAACTATGTAAAAGCATATGTTGTTGTTTGTTTAAGATTAAGACAGAACTTGTTCGAATCTGAGTCTTGCTCATTGAGCAGACCATAAGTAAAGAAGTTTCGTTACAAATACAGAAATCAATATTTCTACATGAGTAAAGAGAAAAAAAAAGAAAATAGAGAACACACAACCAAAATAATTTTTATTCATATTCATCATCGTCATCATCCAGGTATAGGTCTTCTATATCCTCGTCATCCTTGTCTAAGTTTATAATGATAGGTCCAACAGGCTCTTGAATGTTGTCCATTGACCAATACCCATCCTCAAAGGCTCGAGATCGTTTCACTGCAGACCCCCAAACACTTTCAGTGGCCAAAAGCTTGGCTTCCTCCAGTCTTGCCTGCAAGTCTGCCCGGGTGAATCGCTGTAAAGATGAACGCACATGACGTTTCATACACGCCCATACTTGCTCAATGGCATTGAGCTCTGGGTGGGCAGGTGGCAGACGCACCACCTCGTGGCCCCACTCTCGAATTATGTTGTCCACGATGTACTGTGGTTTTGGCCTGTTCTGTTGACATATGAGCAACAGCTCAGGTCTTGTGGCACCGTCTGGGGCAGGGATTCGGCGACTCTGAAGCCAGGTAATAAGGTCTGCTTTCTTGGTGGCCGTGGTAGGACACCGACACTCGTCTAAGAGCTGGCTGTGATAAGGTGCGTTGTCGAGCACCAACACTGATGGTTCAGGCAGCAATGGTAGAAGCTGCGTTGTTAACCAGCATATGAACAGCTCGCCTGTCATTTCCCCGTGGTAATCGCCACTTGTACTCTTTGCAGGATAACAAAGGAAAGAGCCTTCAATAAATCCATTTGCTGTGCCAGCTGCTACCACCACGAAGCGCTCTCCCTCACCAGGTGGTACCTGTCGGTTATGCGTGGCACTGGTAGCAGGTTGTGTGGTGTCCACCCACTCTCTGTTGTGGCTCATTCTGGTGGTGAACCAAGTCTCATCGACATATACTATCTCCCTTCCATCTTCTGGATGGCGCTTCAGAGCCCGGAGAGCCCCGATCCGTCGGCAAACCACATCAATGGACTCTTTTGCAAGATACATCTTTCGTTGAGACGTTTTATATCTGAATCCCATATCTTGCAGGAGCCGCCACACCGCTATCTCGGGGGTTGTTTCAAGGATTGTGGTGGCTGTCTTCAAATCTGTCATCAGGGTTCTAACAGTAAATACTTGCTTTGCAGCAAATATCTCGTGAACAAACCTACGAATGGCACCCACTGTAAAATTATCAAAGACTTGTGGTATAGGAAATACTTCGCCAGCAAACTCATGTGAGATCACTGATCTGTTACGGTGAACAATCTTCCTCACAGAAAGCGACGTGATACCCATGAAATTTGCCACACGGTCGTAGGGCCTGTGTGGTCAAAGACCAGTATTTAGCCAGTGAATAAAAATGCATTATATGTTATACTTTGTTTTCTCTACGCAAACATTCATGCAAAGAAATTGATAATATTATAAGTCATAATAATCACATTAATATTCGTCACAGTTATTGTCATTATTGTTGTTATTAATATAATCATCATTATTGTTATTATTCATACTTCGACATCAAGGAAGAGTATGAGTAGAATATTTAGAGATATATAAATGCTTTACATATATGAACTTAGACATATATAGTACATACATGCATATACACATAATTTATAAATGAAGCTTTATATATAAATGTGTGTGTGTGTGTAGGTACAGTGTGTGTATATATATATATATATATATATATATATATATATATATATATATATGTGTGTATATATGTGTGTATATATATATATATATATATATATATATATATATATATATATATATATATATATATATATATATATATATAAGGAGATCAGTAGAATAGGTAAATTGTTAAATATGGTTGATGAAGAAAAATTCTGTCATCTCTTGTTCTTATTGTGAAAATTTAGAAATACATTAATATAAACAAAATATTTTTATATCTCATTATTTTTCCAAACTCGTCATTCAAGTATTACCCTATAAAATTTAATTTAGGCTTCCTGTCTGAATCATTTGGTGTTTGTGCATGATCTGTTATCCACTTACCTGTTAATATTAATCATATGACGCATGCGGTTCTTTTCTTTATTGCATACTGCAAAAACACGCAGCACGAAAGCGGTCTTGCAGCCACGAGGACAATTGGCCAGGCCTGCCATAAGTGAAGCACCAGACAGCAGTTACGTAGAACAGATTGGCTTTGACGTATGAATGCTCTGCTGTCCTCCTGTTATCGGCGTGTTTACTATTGTGAATGGAAAGTTTACTGGGTATTACGTCTGATGTCATACTTCACGTCACAACTAGCCTCTCTCTGGGTGCGTCTAAATTTAGCTAAGTTACCCTTTCAATTTCTTAGATTTACTCTGGTAAGTGCCTTTATTATTCACATTAGACATTACTGCATATTTTTGCCATTTAGGCTGTGGCTTATTTCCAAAATGTGACCCATATCCGATGTTTTGGTAGGATTTTATCAACGAAAATCAATTGGACACGGCCCTGAAATGCATAGTAAGTTGAACTGACCTTGTTGTTTTTGGAAAGCCTTTCAGTGTTGTCCTTTTTGACATCATATTGTGAATGTCAATAGATATAAACAGGAGACTCGGGAGATTTAAAAAGAAATAAATTGAATTCACGGGAAATAGAAAAAATAAATAATTATTATGTGTATCCGTAGCACCTCATTAAACCACCTTTGCTGTCCCCTGATCCCCTTTCTCTCTCTCTCTCTCTCTCTCTCTCTCTCTCTCTCTCTCTCTCTCTCTCTCTCTCTCTCTCACTTGCGCCCTCTTTCCATAACTCCTGGAAATTTACCCCTTCCCTCCACTCCATAAACCACCTCTGTAACTAACACCCCTCCCTCCCCTCCCTTATCTGACATACCAACCCTACCTCCCCCCGACAGTACCCCTCCCTCTCAGGCGCCTGTTCTCTCACAGTTATTGACGACACATGCTGAAGGGGGACAGAGGCTGTCCACTGACCCCTCATCTTATCTTTGGCATTTGACCTTTGACCCCTCACCTGTCTTTATATTTTCACGGGGTTATTTACTATGTGTGTGAGAGAGAGAGAGAGAGAGAGAGAGAGAGAGAGAGAGAGAGAGAGAGAGAGAGAGAGAGAGAGAGAGAGAGAGACGTAAATAGGCACATATTATTTGCATATATCCCGCGTTCTTTCTCGAGAGAAACTTCGCGCAACTGAAGCAACTGTGGGAATCACTGACGACGCTTCATCCGAATCTTATTATTATTGACTTCAATTAATTCAACTTTACACTCGGGAAGGAGGAAGGGATTTTGTTGGTAACGTTTGTGGATAAATTCTGTCAGTAAATTCTTTCAATAAATTCTGTCAGTGAAAATTGTCAGTAAATTCTCTCAAAAAATTCTGCCAATAAATTCTCAATAAATTCCGTCATTAAATTATCAGTAAATTCTCTCAATAAATTATTTCAATGAATTATGTATATTAATACTATGAATAAATTTTGTCCATAAATTGTCAAAGAATTTTGTCAATAAATTCAGTCAGTAAATTCTGTCAATAAATTCTAGACGTGGGAAATGTACTTTGAACGTAAATTTTTTGGTTTTTGACTTGAAGAGGAACTAAAACTGCAGACTCCTCGTCATTTCTGTGCTCTCGTTGAGACCTGTCACCGTGACAACTCTTCATTGTGCGAGATTTATCTCCCCTGAATTTCTTCAGTGTCGTTTGCGCATGCGCCCGAATACGAACAGCGAAATGAGTGGTATCTGAGATGGATCAAATTTGCAGATTTCCCGAATATTGCTGACATTCATTGATCAGATCTGAATAGATACTGGTGCTCATCACATACCTGCCCCCGTGCATTATAATTTGCCATGTTTTATTGTTTTTTTTTTTTTAGCAAATTCGAGTATAATTAGTTTAGAAGCCATCAGGTTTTCAGTTTATTTATCAGGTGCATTATATATCTGTTCCATTACTCTAAATCGTTGTTGTGATTAGGGAATAAATTTGCCTTTTCCTCTTAATTAAATAAACTACTTTTGTTTACCTTTCATCTCTCTCCCATATTATTCATCAGAAAGGGAAAAGTCAGAATGTGACGAACTACCTCATCGAGGCCCTCTCGACGTGATATACATTTAGAAAGAGCAGTGAACCCCACGTCTAATTCTCTGTCTCCTCTCCTTCTCTCTTTCTCCAACCTAGCTGCGACCCTCAATAGTCGTCCAACAGCTAGGTATATAACTCAGTTCTTAGGTCAACAGAGGCACACTGCATATTGAGAGAAATCGTCTATCTGTTCCCCCTCGTCCTGTTCAGGAGTCGAACGCCGGTTTTCCAGTTATGAACTAGACGCATTCTACAGGCTACAAGGCTAAGGAGAGAGAGAGAGAGAGAGAGAGAGAGAGAGAGAGAGAGAGAGAGTTGATTGCCCCTTTTAGTTTAACAGCTGATTTCATAGGCATCAAGAACCAGTGTCTCATAAACCTCTTTTCCATTGACACTACTTTGCGTTGTAGGCCACTTTTTCTTGGGTTCAGGGGGGGGGGGCGGGAACCCTTTCTTCTGTTTCTCTCCTCCCTCTCTCCCTCCCCCACCTCCTCCCCTTTCCCTTGCAATGTGTCATAAGTCTTCCGAGTGTCATTCTCCATTCTGAAGCATTGTAACTTCATTTCCCTTTGGTCTCATTCTGTCAAGAGTCGACATTCCACTCTATTCTTATTTTCTATTCATTTTTTTTCTTGTTTCCTATGAAAAGGAGGAGAATCTTTTCATCATCACTGTGGATAATTCCAATCAAGAGCATGTCTTGTGAGATTTCATTAGGGTTTGTCCTTTGGAAGAGGTTTTCTATATCATTATTAAAAAGGACGTGTTATCTCCCCTTCTTAGTATTCATGTATTTCTCTCTCTCTCTCTCTCTCTCTCTCTCTCTCTCTCTCAGTCCATCTGTCATCTTGCATAAAACTGAATCATGTGTATCCTTCAGATAGAGAGAATTAGCTGTTCATTAAATATATTCCACGTTCGTATGAGAACGGGTGATTATTCTGGTATCCTGAGACGGACGAATTGCAGTATACCTGGGCTATGATTAGAGAGCAAAAGCTAATATATGTACAGGGAATTCTCAGAGTGATGAAAGACAATGTATTTGGGAATCCTTTTCCTAAAACAGAATAAGGAAACCAGTATAATATTTCATTCTTAAACTCTGCTATAAATGTGATCTCAGTAAGCTTGTACAGTATGCCTCTCACAAAAAATAAAAATTATAAATAAATGAATAAATAACTAAATAAATAAATAGATCTTAAATTTAATTGCCACTCAAATTTTCATCGATATATCTGGCAGAAATAATCATGACTATAATCGAGAAATTGTTAAATCGTCCAATATTTTCATATTTATTTAGTCCAAAGGCAGCTTCCCATCGACCCAGCATCCTACAAAGCAAGGCATCCCATCAAATTCCCAATGTTTCCGCCTCCAGAGGAAGGGGGGAGGGGGTGTGTCTTAGGGAGGGGGATGATGGGAGGCAGGGAGATGGAGGGGAGAGTCGGGGTTTTAATAAGACCCACTATGGAAGGCGGTGGAAATGCTGTCAGCAGTTTCAGATGAGGGGTCGGGTTTTATTGCCTACAGCAACGAGGCACCCAGGAGGATCTCCGTCTGATTTAGCAGCCGTGTGGAAGGGACAGCTTCAGCCTCCAAGTGGAAAAGAAAAGCCGCAATATTTTGGGAGACAGGAATGAATTACGCGAGTGGGGGCTGGGGGAGGGTGGGTACCGGAAAAAACTAATGGTACGTCCTGAAAAAGAAAGGTTTGGTCCTGGAAAGAGGGTGGTGAGTCCTGGAATAGGAAGGTTGGGTTCTGGAAAAGGGGGGGTGGGTCTTGGAAAAGGAGGGGTGGGTCTTGGAAAAGGAGGGCTAGGTCCTGGAAAAGGAGGGGTGGGTCCTGGAAAAGGAGGAGTTGGTCCTCTAAAAGGAGGGCTGAGTCCTGGAAAAGAAGGTGTTGGTCATGCAAAAGGAGGAGTGGGTCCTGGAAAAGGAGAGTTGGATCCAGGAAAAGGAGGGTTGGCCCCCAGAAGAGGAAAGGTGTGCCCTGGAAAAATAGAGATGTGTCCTGGAAGAGGAGGGATGGGTCCTGGAAAAGTAAAGGTGTGTCTTGGAAAAATAGAGGTATTTTCTGGAGAAGGAGGGGTGGGTCCTGGAAAAGGAATGGTGTATCTTGGAAAAATGGAGGTGTGTCCTGGAAAAGGCTGGGTGGGTCCTAGAAAACTGGGGTTAGTACCGGAAAAGGAAGTGTAGGTCCTGGAAAAGAGGGGCTGATAGCTTCCTATAGACTTATATAGACTCAGGGTACTTCCACAGTAAAGCAAAACATGCCGTAAACGTTAAAACTTACCACACACGCGTCACAAACAGGTTGAATACAAGTCGTCGACTTATTAGTAGCTCTAATCAGTTATCCATACGATTATCCAGCACATCCAAAAGTTAGTTTTTCACTTGAGGTTGCTGACCGAAGTTTTAAAAATTGGCTACAAAGACCACTAGGTCTAAGGTCTGTCCGAGGGGTCAAGCTAATGTCGGCCACTAGAAAATAGTGGCCATTATGAGAGGTGGCCATCAGTCGCTGAAAAGTGGCTCAGTCTTTTCTCTTTATCTCACCCCTGCCCTTCTTCTTCTTCTTGACTGCAAACTTAATGTTATTCAAAATAAGTTCCTTGCATCTAATAGCTCCTTTCCGAAGTGCGTCCATGTGTGTAGATCTTCGCTAGTTGCTCGACTTATGAATCTCCTCCTCCTCCTACACGACCGCCTCCAGTCTTCCTGTTTTCTTCCTCGCCCTCCTTATCCTCCTGAAGCCTCGTGGTGGCTCATAACGGTCTCTTTATTCGACGCCTTCCGCCACCGAGGATTCGTGGGCTCTTTCGCAGAGGAAGTGAAAGAGAATTTCTTATGTATGAGGCAGATTCCCTGTGGATGTTTATGAAGTGTGTTTGTATTTGTTTGTTTGTTAGCATGGCTGCTGAGTGGAAGGTCTTTTTAGAAATCGGCCACAGGATTAGTTACTTTATAACGCATCATATTCAAGTCCTTGTATAACGCATCTTTGTTCTATTCTGTACGCATAAGGAACTTTCCATGTCAGTGCTTGACGTTGAACTCTACATAATGTTGCAATGAATGAGGTTGAGACATGCTTTTGTAAATTCTTAATGAATGGTTTGATAACAATGTATTTGTCTAATTACATTTTAGATATACTGACAATTACAAACTTCCTTTTCCTCCTTTCTTAGTTAATGTTCTTCTTAAATTAACTAATTCAACAAAGCTAAGTAAAGCTTAGGACCTTTGTTTTAACTGAATCTGGTCAGCAGTTAGTAATCTCACAGTAGTGTAGTTTTTCGCTGCTGAGTGAAATAAGGTCTTTTCAGATATCGTTCTCAGTATTAGCTACTTTATAATGTATCATATTTGAGTTCCTGTATCGGTACGTCCCCTGTTATTGTTTTTTTTTTTTCTTTTTTACGCGCAAAGAACTTTCTGTGTGAGTGGTCAGACGTTGGACTGTACATAATGTTGTATAAATGAATGAGGTCCGGATAGGCTTTTTGTAAATTTGTAATGAATGATTTGGTAACAAATGCATTTGTTTCATTACATGTAAGATTTACTAACAATGACAAACTTCCTTTTCCTCTTTTCTCAGTTAATATTCTTCTTAAATGATCTAATTCAACAAAGCTAAGTAAAGCTTAGTACCTTTGTTTTAACTGAATCTGGTCAGCAGTTAGTAATCTCACAGTAATATATTTTTATTAGGGTCCTTCAGTCAGTCTTGCTGTCCAACCTCTCAGACTGTTACTTCTTAGTACAGCTGTGGGGTTTCTCCCAGTTCCACCTTTAGATCCTTGTATCTCCTTTATGTTTTGGGTGTCTTTATCTTGCTGTCCAACATCTCCAACTCTCTCCTTTCACTGTGTGAAGCGGCGAGTGGCCGAATGTGTTCCCCAGTGCTTGGCTTGACAGCCTAAAATTTCACTGAATCACAAACTCTTTATTATATTTTGTACTGACTCAGGAGGGTCCTCAGAGTGCAGGAAGGATATTCAGATCCTTCGCTTGACGCTGCGTCTCTGCTTGATGTTTGTTCTTCTTCGCCGTCAAAGGCTCCAGGATTCATGGTTCCTGGAATCCAGTTTGTTAAAGTCTATGGATCCTGGAATTCACTTTATTAAAGGCTCCAGGATTCATGGGTCCTGGAATCCAGCTTCCAGTTCATTAAAGGCTCCAGGATTCATGGATCCTGGAATTCTGGAATCTAGATTCCATTCGTTAAACGCTACAGGATTCATGGATCCTGGAATCCCAGCTCCCAGTTTGTATGCAAATACATCACACACACACACACACATAAGCACGTGAGTTTGACGTTTAACTTTTTCTCAGAAAGGTGAAAAACGCACCGTGTCGACTGGAATATTGCCTCTGAGGATGATCTGAAAGAATGACGCATCTTTTGTGCGTAATGGTATTCAAACAAGTGAAGGTGTTCCATGGAATAACTTAATTCCAAGAATATGTCTCGTAATGGTCATCATGCTTCTGTAGCCCTGAGCCCTGAGAGGTAGGCAACGGGTGTGGTTAACGTTCCAGTTTCATCTTTTAACAAGTAAAAAATGCGCCGAAGTTTCTGCATCGTAGTCAAGTTTTTGTACAGCACATAATACTGTATGAAAATTTCAGCCACGGTCCGTTGGTGGCCTGTTTAGTTGTGTAACGGTGCACAATCATGGCAAACTTTAACCTTTAAAAGATAAAAATCACTGAGGCTAGACGGCTGCAATCTGGCATGTTTGATGATTGGAGGGTGGATGATCAACATAACAATTTGCATCCCTCTAGCCTCAGTAGTTTTCAAGATCTGAGGGCGGACAGAATAAAGTTCGGACGGACGGACAAAGTCGGCACAATAGTTTTCTTCTAAAGAAAGCTTAAAAAGCGCGGTGGGAAATAGGGGGGGGGGGAGAGGTGCCGGTTAGGGATGTCTGCAAAACTCGAAGCAGACCTGAAGGGGTCAGGTGCAAGCGGTGGGTGGTCAGTGGGAGTTTAAATGAAGGAATTTCCATCCTTTTCCTGAGATGACAAGACATGACGTCATTCGTTGTATTTGTTCGGGATCAGGGAAGGTCTGACGTCATCGTGTGTCCGCCGTCTTTTGTTTCGTCACAGACAAACCTTATCTTGACGACCTGTCCATCGACTGCACAACGAAATGGCGTCACTAATGTAGGCCTTGCGTGCGTCTTGGTTCGTTTCCAAATATTTTGACTTCATTCAACAGATTATTCGCTCAAATATTTTGGGACTTTCGTCATTTCGTTAAAATCTTAGGAATTTATTTAGTTCCCATGAATATTTTCGAAAAAAATTCAGTTCGTAACCAAAGGCCTTCAAGGAGAAAATAACTGCCAGGCTTTTTTTTTTATTAGTCGATAAAATGTGGGATCCATTATTGAATTTACTTGAAACATAACTATATATATATATATATATATATATATATATATATATATATATATAATATATACAGTACACACACACACATACACATATATATATATATATATATATATATAATATATATATATATATATATATATATATATATATATATATATATATATATATATGCATATGAATGACAGTTCTTACAATTTTCATTCCTTCTATCTCTGTCTCTGCCTTACTATCTGTTCTCTCTCTCTCTCTCTCTCTCTCTCTATCTCTCTCTGGAAAGCATTACTATTGTGAATAAGGGCTTTTTAAACCTAATTTGCATATAGCAAACAGCTGTTGCAGAAAGCATAATCATTATTATTATTATTATTATTATTATAATAATTTATTATTATTATTATTATTATTATTATTATTATTATTATTATTATTATTATTATTATTAGTAGTAGTAGTAGTAGTAGTAGTAAAAATCTTTTGATGTTTGTGATCTAGTCAGTTTGTTTTTGACACGAAACATTGCAAGTTTCATTATTAAGCTATGTATTCATTTATTTATCTGTGTTGTATTTAATAAAAAAAACAAATATCAGATTTTTTTCGCAACGAATTGAAGTTTTATCAGTGACATTTTTTTTTTAAGACTTATTAAATCATGATTACATTACTTACGCTTGACTTGAACAAATTCCTGGGTTCCTTCTTAGTTTTCTGTAAAAGAAAACTATTGTGCCGGCTTTGTCTGTCCGTCCGCACTTTTTCTGTCCTCACTTTATCTTTTCACATTTTTTTGTCTGCACCTATTCTGCCCGCACTTTTTCTGTCCGCACTTTATTCTGTCCACACTTTTTGTCCGCACTTATTATGTCCGCGCTTTATACTGTCCACACTTTTTGTCCGCACTTTATACTGTCCGCACTTTATTCTGTCCGCACTGTCTCCTGTCCGCCTTCAGATCTTAAAACCTACTGAGGCTAGAGGGCTGCAAATTAGTATGTTGCTCATTCACCCTTCAGTTATCAAACATACCAAATTTTAGCCCTGTAGCCTAAGTAATTTTTATTTTATTTAAGGTTAAATTTAGCCATAATCGTGCTTCTGGCAACAATATAGGATAGGCCACCACCGGGCCGTGATTAAAGTTTTTATGGGCCGCGGTTCATACAGCATTATACCGAGACCACCAAAGGATAGATTTATTTTCGGTGGCCCTGATGATATGCTGTAGCGGCTGTCCGGAAAACTCGATTGCGCCGAAGAAACTTCGGCGCATTTTTTACTTTTATTGTTTTTGTTTCAGAACCCTATTTACATAGTTTTAGGTTTAAAGAAAAAAATATTTATTTATTTATTTATTTATTTATTTATTTATTTATTTATTTATTTATTTATTTATTTATTAATTTATTTATGTAAAGATTCCTGGTCTCTGGGATCATGGTCACGTGACCTGGGGCTGGCGTTATGGATTAGAGACAGACTCTGGTCGGTCGTTTTATTTTTGTCTTTTACACGACCTTTTTTTTTTTTTATCGTTGATCTACTTCTTGTAGAGGGAACATGCCTCCTTTTAAAAAAGCGATAATTTACTTAAATAATATTGAATCCTTGAGTGAACAAAATATATTTTACTTCAGATATTTAATTTTTTGGCGCGCTACAAGGAGGTGATAGGCCTATAGGCCTATGAACGATAGATTTAACTAATGAAAGTATAACAACACAATACAAATATAGACTGAATTACTAAAAATACTTAAAAATCCGATATTATATTTGAAGCTACTTCACAAAAACTACAAGGTCACAATTTTGCTCATAGCAAATACTTTGGTAAAGTCTTTGCAGGAATCTCTCTCTCTCTCTCTCTCTCTCTCTCTCTCTCTCTCTCTCTCTCTCTCACACACACACACACACGGGAAGCGTAGAAGTTTTGGGGTTTAACAAAATTTTCCTTGAATTGATGATGTCCCTGCTTTAGGCTTTAGCTTCCGGTAACATTTGGTTAACTAACCTATAATTCCGTCCATTTATGCAGGTTGGAAGTTTTACTTAAACCCTAAATTTTCTTCAACTCTTTCAAGATCAAAGGTCAAGTTGAAGTCACATTAGGAGTCACAGGTTAGTGTGAACAGTATCACTGGGTTAGAATTTTTTTTTTTTTTATGGTATTTTAGATCGATACCGTAAGTCTGCGAATGGAATAACAAGCTTCTTGGCAATAGGGAATGACGAACTTTTGCGAAGAAAAATAAGAGAAACAGAATGAATTTATCAATTTATACTTATAAAACTGCAAAGGGACAAAGGAATTATGTAAATAATGTAAATAATAATTTTATAAAATTATATAAAATGAAACATTGTAAACAGTTAACGACTGACTTTTGCTAAACGGAGGGTGGAAGTAGGTGGCGTGCCAGATGTACGGTGTGTCAACTTTCTGCGTAGTGTGGCTAAAGTGCGTGTGTGTGTGTGTGAGTGTGATGTTCGTTTACATCAGGTGGTCCTGCTCATTTCGTGTGTAAATGAACTTCGAAGCGTAATCCGTGTCGGTAACTGTCTTAAGAACATTCGAAAGCTGTAATTGATCTGTTATAAGATAAATTAAACAAATATAGAGTGCTTTAAAGTGACGTCATCATGGCCTCAGTGAAACCGGTGTCTGGTCCCTCGGTGACAAAGGTAAGGAAGGATCTACTTCAATTCTTTCAGCTGCATTTTCGCGTTAAATATATTAAATTTCTTATTTATATCGTAAAATATATACGTTTATAGGCAGCCATATTTTGTCGTTATTGAACAAGATAATGGTGTGTCGTTTGGTTTAAAGACGGACTTATCCTCGGCAAAGCCAACCAACCTAGGCCTATGTGTACGCGACAAGATTGGTCGACCTTTTGGTTTGTAAGTTAATTCAGGTGTATTTTCGTATTTAAACATTACATTTGAGGCTTTGAATCTGCAATATATGATAGGCACCCATTTACTTGTCGTTACTGAATAATGTGAGTAAGGTGTGTCCATTAGTATGTTAATGACGTATCTTTGGCTAAGCCAAGCCTAGGCCTACGTTTCAGAGACAGGATTGATTAACCCCTTGGTTTGTTGGTTTAATTCAGTTGCTTTTATATATATTTTGAGTTTATATTAAATGTGCTGAGACATCCATTTATTGCAGTGGTTGATTAATACTTTGGTTTTCCGGTTGATGGCATTCCTGGGCTAAACTAAGCCTTGGGCTGTGTTTTCGAGACAGGATGGGTTAACCTGTTGGTTGGTTAAGTAAGATTACGTTTCGTTATGGCATCACTGCCCTTTCACTTGACTCATCAAAGGGTATAAGAGGCCTGCTTTGGACCTCTGGACTATCAGCCAACAGATGCTTCTCAGGAATACTATAGTAGCTCAGTACATTGCTGCCAGACGCCACATTCCTGCCATTGACAAACATAAACATTTTGTACGCTTTCAGTTTCGGTAAAACGTTGTAGTCAGGTTTAATTTCGTATAAGTTCCCCGTTATTGTTCTATATGAAAGCTCATTTTTGCGTGACGACGGTCTTTTCCTTTTAACTTAGCTTTCATAAGTGTCTTTAACCACTCCACTGGCGAGAGAGTGTGGCTTTATTTAATAATAATAATAATAATAATAATAATAATAATAATAATAATAATAATAA
Organism: Macrobrachium rosenbergii; assembly: GCF_040412425.1. NCBI lineage: Eukaryota > Metazoa > Arthropoda > Malacostraca > Decapoda > Palaemonidae > Macrobrachium > Macrobrachium rosenbergii. The sequence continues at coordinate 38,567,352 of NC_089764.1, forward strand.
TAATGTTGTATATATTTTGTTGTTGAGCCCACGGTCCATTCTACATGGATCTTGTTTTGCCATTATTAACTCCAAAATGGTTAAAAGTTACACGATTATTACTGTAGAACGCTTTACTGTCACGTAAATACCTGCTGAAGTATCTTAACTCTTTAACAGCGGGGTTGAATCCCATTACATCACGGACAACTTTTTATTATTATGTTTCTGCTCTTGTCTCGAAAAACAGGTTAAGGGAATTGGAGAAATGTGTTGCCCTGATTTGCGAATGTGGGGTGGAGTGTGTCACAACACCCTCGACTCATTTTCGACAGTCCATCAGAGTGAAAGAGGTTGTGGGGGCGGAACCTGAATAGTTATTTTTATCTCGTCGAGAGAAATTCCGTATTTAATAGGCGTAAGATGGTGCACGTTTAGACTAATTTCTGATGGCTTAAGTCGTCTCTCTTCTCTCTCTCTCTCTCTTGTTGTCTCTCTCTCTCTCTCTCTCTAAAACATTTTTCTCATCAAACATTTTGACGTCATGACACATGGGCCGATCACCTAACGTTTGTTGCAAGTTTCTGTTAAAGCTAAATCTGTTTTATGAGGATTTAACATTTTTTTTTTTTTTTTTGGGACGAATTTGAGATATCATACTTTTGGAGTTATTTTGAGAATATTAGTGCTTTATTTTTTTTATTTAACAGATATGGTACTAAATTTTATCATGCAATTACCTGAAGGGAGAAATAAATGGTGAACCAAAGAGAATCCACGTGTCTTAATATGGTACTAATGAGATTTCAGACTTGGTTACAAGGCTGATTTTGAAAAAAAATATTAATTTTCTTAACCAAATCTTTTGAAACTTCAGTGCGAGTTTAAGGGTGATTCTGGAAATAACTTCTGGTTGGTTGAAGGAATCGTAGGCCTTGTGAGGAAGTACTGTAAAACTGTTGGCTCTACACGAAATGACTATTTTTTGTGAGCATGTTTTTGCCAGAATATAAAATGAGAGTGAATTCACACTGACAGCTTTGTATTCTAAGAATTGTTTTCAAGTTATGTGAAATTTAGGAAATTCCGAATGATTTTTGTTGGTTCTTTTCGAATATCATTTTTCAAATTAAATGGGAAATATCCAGACTTTCCATGACAATATTTCCTTGCTTTATCGAGTAATCTGGTCGACAGTTGAATCATTTGATATAGTCATAATCAAGGTGCAAAATTCACTTTAAATATAGCTGGAACTAAAAAAAATCACTAGTTACAAATGAAAGACCAATTGGAGACATATGCACTCGCACACACCAATGACTTTATAATTAACGGGAAGTGTGCATAACGATGGCTGGTTTTGAAAAACATGAACATTTCCTCACTGAGAGAGAGAGAGAGAGAGAGAGAGAGAGAGAGAGAGAGAGAGAGAGAGAGAGAGAGAGAGATTGTTTACAAGTTAAGTTCGTTTTGCCGAAACGGCTTTCGCAGGATTGTGGTTTACGGTCAAATTCCTCTTTATTTCCTGATAATTTGAAATATATCGAAACCGAAGTTGAAGCAGGACCAGAAAGAGTCAGATATTGAATATAAAACCTGACAATGTGACAAAACACTCGAAAAAAAAAAAAACTTTTTTCAAGTCATTTGAAAAGTGAATTGGATCAGTTTCGGGTGAACTATTTCGAGGGAGAGTCTGATGCAAACAGCAGCGTTGCCAACGTTTCTTCGTCCTAGACTCTCTCTGGAAGAAGGATGAGATCCTACGGGAACAGACTTACTGGAAATAGGATTCGCCATGTTTGAGATAATCCTTTCAAATAGTCTCTATATTGTGGTCATGATTTTGGTTTCATCAAAGCCCTGATTTGTTTTATACCTGAAGAATTAGACTTTCGTTTTATTTTTGCGCAACCGATACCGTTCACTAAAATGCCTCTTATGCTTATATTTCGTACTCACTTTACTTTTTGTAAATACTGGTGATTTTTCTTATATTGCTGATAACCTAACGCTTACTAAATATGATTACTCTTTATTTTCTAATTTAAAATCCACATAGCGTAGGTGATGTTTGAGGTGTAACGTGAGAGGTTATTATAGGAAATTGTTGAAGCCTAAAATAATGATGCTTGGAAGTTATATCCAGACAGAAACGGAACTTTAATAATCTTCTCTCTCTCTCTCTCTCTCTCTCTCTCTCTCTCTCTCTCTCTCTGTGGCAAAAGCTGTAGGTTTAAGGCTATTGATATGGATGGAAATAGGGCAATTGAGTTGTCAAGGGAACTAATTTCTTGCTGATTTTCCTCTTAGCTTTAATGAATAGTTTATTATCTGTTTATTTATTATTTATTTATTTGTTTATGTATTTGTTTATTTATTCATTTAGAGAGAGACCCAACCGCCAGATCGTTTGTTCAAATTGGAAAAATTCCTATTTTAGAGTTGTAAGTGTTTATCAATATTTATCTTGTGCATTGTTTGGGTGATAAATAAGCATAGAAGGGTACAAGTAGTAAAAGACTTTGTTCCATTAAGTCTTTATTTGGTAAAGGTGTTCCATTAAGTCTTTATTTGGTAAAGGTAATTCATTTGTTTTCTAAACAAGTAACTATTTTTATTTCCTAATTTGAAGTCCGATAGGCCTAGGTGATATTTGGGGTGTAAAAATAAAACAAAAGGTAAAACAGTTAATTCACATTATTGTAAAAGTGTCCCCCCTCTCTCTCTCTCTCTCTCTCTCTCTCTCTCTCTCTCTCTCTCTCTCTCTCTCTCTCTCTCTCTCGTGGGAGACTCAGTTGGGTGAATTTCGAATCCAAAGGTCCACACCAGGGCGCTTCTCTCTCTCTCTCTCTCTCTCTCTCTCTCTCTCTCTCTCTCTCTCTCTCTCTCTCCCTTTATCTAGGAATTGCCTTATAAATTCTTTTGCAGTTAATTAATCCTATCTCTGTCTGTATAATATATATATAATCTTTAATTTTACTCTCTCTCTCTCTCTCTCTCTCTCTCTCTCTCTCTCTCTCTCTCTCTCTCTCTCGAAGTGAAACGCACAAACCCATAAGATTTATTTAATCCTAAGTGCCACTTCAGTATGCAAGTATTCACTTCGTAAAAGCAATTTATAAAGTACAAGATTTTTATGTATGTCTGAAAACTCCTAAAGTATATTTCAAAATACTCTTGATATAATAAAGCTGGCTTTACTCTAGCACGGGCTCTTGCTCCTGAAGCAGGCCTTAGCATTTGAAATTACTGTCCTTTTCTCTTTTTCAGCTTGATTTAATTTTTCCTTGAATGCTCATTACTAAGAATGAGATATTACCAACTTCTGTAAATTGCAGTTCCCTCATTGTAAATGCACTCTGTACTTGTATGAAAGGAGTCATTTTAATGTAAACTGAACTGTATAATGTGCATTAATAAGAATTTTACCATCATCTGTAAATTATAGTTCCCTCATTGTAAATGCACATTGTACTTGTAAATAATTATAATGAAAATTGAATGATATAATGTAGAACATAATTAAATTCCATCACGCTCTTGCTGATTGGTAGGTTTTACAGCAGCGTTAGATTTGACAGCATTTACGTCTCCCTTTTTCCGCTTGGACAGTTAATAGCCAAGTGTAGATACTTGCAATCTCGTAGGGTGGCTGTGCCGTCAGTGCACGTCACGTGGTACACTGCAGGCAGTGCTAAAGGTCGTTTGCAGCGTCCCTTCGGCCCCTAGTTGCATCCAGCTTTTTAGCCTTTTACTTTACCTCCGTTCTTCCTTCCTTTCTTTTGTCTTACTGTCCAGCCTCTCTACTATTACTTCTTAATGCGAATTTGGGGGTTCTCTAACCCAGTTCCACTTTTAGGTCCCTGAACTTCCTCTCGTATATTTTCCGGCGCTCATTATCTTGCTGTCCAACCACTCCAACTCCAACTCTCTTTCACTGTCTTGGGCATTGAATGGCCGAAAATGCTCCCCAGTGCTTGGCTTGACATCTAAATATCATAAAACAAAATCAATAAATAGAGAGAGAGAGAGAGAGAGAGAGAGAGAGAGAGAGAGAGAGAGAGAGAAGGCGTCGGCACAACAAGGCGACGTCTAATGGGGTCATTAAGTCTATGGAAATGAGGTCTGAACAAGACATTTATTTGCTCGGGTATAATGCCTTCGTGCCCACTTGATGCAAATGTAGCGGTGGGTATGCATTGCAGAAGTGAAGTAATGAACTTGTACTTGGATACATGAGTGTTTGGACTTCAGCAGGTGTTTGCTGATCATCGAAGATGATTTCGTGGTTTAATGTTAATCACACTTTTGCTTCCTTGAAAGTGATTGACTAAGAGAGAGAGAGAGAGAGAGAGAGAGAGAGAGAGAGAGAGAGAGAGAGAGAGAAGTATATTTAAATTACATGAAAGAATCAGAGGTGGGGATTATGAAAAACAAACTAGGTTACATTCAAAAGAAATCTTGAGGAACATCCGTAAGACTCTCAACATTAACATCGATTTTATATATTAAGGTAAAACATTCTCTCTCTCTCTCTCTCTCTCTCTCTCTCTCTCTCTCTCTCTCTCTCTCTCTCTCTCTCTCTCTCGTAGCAATTGGATATGCAACGAGAAAGATTTGTAGAGAGGCCATTGAAATAGAGGAGCTTTTATAGCTAAGTTTTTTCTTTATAATTTTTACATACAAACTTAAAATAGTGTATCTCGTGTACTGCCTCAAATAAACAACCACAGAATGGTAAATAACCCGTTTAGGCCAATATAAAAAAAATATGTTCTCACATCGAGTCCTGCTGCCACACTTCTTCTTGGGAATACTGGAGAGCTCATTGAAGGAATTACATGAGTTCCTAACACTTCCTTCTTTTGACGTTTAGGCTTCTGTATTTTCCGCCGAGGACGGAACGATGTTCATTTTCCAAATCGACCTTGAAAGTTGCAAAATGTTTCTGAGAGAGACCTTGTGAAATGAGCTTCTCTCCGGGTGTAGGGGCGTCAGTCGCACGCCCAACCCTCCTTCATTTTCCAGGCCTGGGATTAGCCGGAGTTTCTAACATACTCTCGGCAGAATGAGTGGGAGTCAGTAGGAGAACTGATAGGTAGGTAAGGAAGAAGAGGCGTTGTTTAGTCAAACATTGAGTGATTGTGGGAAGAACTCGAAAATATGGCTTATCATAAACTACTTCCCTTGCGTGAGTGAAATTGCTTACTCTGATGGAAATTCCTGTTGTAAAGAGAACGCTAATCAAAAATATTTCCTCTAAAGGCTTCGATGCGCCATGTTTATTGTGTAATGACCCAAAGCTGTAATCAGACTGATTAGCCTTTTTCTTCTTTTTCTTCTTCTGTTCGTGATGGAGAGGAATTTCTTGCGTCACTTTTGAAGTTTTGATGGAATTTGTCAGAAATAGTTTTCAAAGAAACTGTCTGTGTGTCTACAATGATACACATCTTTGTTTTATGAAGAACCAGTTGCCTGTTATCTTGAGTCTTCGTGAAGGTTTTTGCCGAATGCGGAGGAATCTTATCATGAATGAAGATGGATTCAAATTAGCTTCTCTTGGAAGTGAAATATTATCGAATAAAGGTGAATATGTACAGTCATTCAAAAATGTTTTGCAACATGTTCCAGAAGTTTTCGTTCACCTAACAGTAATTTTTTCTTTTGATATTTACAAGGAAATGTAATTTCCTTGTGCCACTTTGGTTATTAATCATACGGTTAACACTATAAAAAAGAATGGCAAGTGAAAAATTCATATTACGAAAAATGACGAAACATTTTGAAAAATTTCACTTCAGATGATTAGGCAAAAGAGTCAAAGAGGAAACTATATTTCGAATCCAGAGAAAAGCTTATTGACTAATAAAATAATATTGAATAACCATTAATGAAATTATATATAAATAAAGAAAGAAAGAATTCAACCATTATCGTTGTCAAAAACAAAAAAGAAAAAATCTCATAACGTCGTATGTTATCGTGTGACTCCACATTCAGGCAGGAGAAGTTTAAACTCTCTTCACGTGCACCGATAAGATGGGCAACAGACTAAGCCGCGCCACAATCATTAGCTTTCATAAGACTATAGATGTTTCTATTGTAGATATTGCTCGGCAGCTTAGCGTAAATAAAACAACCACGTATAGAGGGATACAACAACAGAGAGAACGAGGAAACATGATAAATTCATTGTAAAAACTGGAGGACAACCCCATTGTTTCACTACGTTAAAGATCATCATCGGATGATCACTTAAGGAACTCCTCCTAACTCCCCCCCTGACAACCGATGTTGCTATAAAGAGAGAACATTACGCTCTCCCTTCAAGTTGCTGCTCAAACCATCCGTAACAGGCTACATGAGACCAAGATATTATTTCATCATACTCCTGTCAAGAAACACTTCATATCAGCGAAACACAAAGAATAGAGGCTAGGGTTTGCGTTATAATATAATCCAGCGGCCGATAATTTCTGTACGAGTCATCTTTTGCGATGAGGAGGAGACATTCTCCACTGATGAGCATGGTAGTCTTCATCACTGCTGGCATTTAGCATTAACTAAATTAATGTTGAACTTCTTGCTAATTTTAATTCATTAGAAACTTAGATAATAAGAAATACAAAAATAGGCGTTATATATTCGGTTAACTTCATAAGAGGCATCAAAATGATAGGCCTAAGTAGCAATGAAAGAAATGAGAAATTACACATGATAACGGCATTATATATATAATATATATATATATATATATATATATATATATATATATATATATATATATATATATATATATATATATATATATATGTGTGTGTGTGTGTGTGTGTGTGTGTGTGTGCCCGCGCGATTATATTCTATGTATTACAGAAACAGACGTGAAATCTGTTAGTCTAGTTCAGTATATTTTATATTAAGTTTCACTAGTTCACAATATACATAGGATTAGTCATTCAAAAATCTGATTAATAATAATGTGCAAGCAAATCTTTACAAAAGTCGTATTTGTTGATGTTAATAAGACTACTAGTTCAACTTATAACAGTAGTAGGCCTATGTCTACAAAGTTCACATATATGGAGATAAAACAACGATAGTGATGGCAGTTGAAGATGAAAATATTAAAATATAAAAACAGCGATGACCTCTGAAGTATTATAGTAACATTCTTTTATTAAGTAAAGTATGACAACAGTAAGCAGTATCAGAAAAAGCCCTGTTTAAGGGAAACTGCAGGTAATTTCTCTGACCCACCACTACAGTGTTCAGTCTTTTCACGCGCTTACAACTGAGTTGCCAAATAGCGCCAGATGTCGCTATTATAAGCAGTTGTCCGAAAACTTTTGAAGTATGTTGCAAAACTTTTTTGAGTGATTGTACATTAGAAGTTTATTCTTGCGTATGTTTGGTAGATCAAAGCTTTATATGACCAAAAGTGGCAGAAATAAGTAAATTGTCGATCCTGAGTTGCGATGTGTCTTTGAAATGCCACATTGAGATTATGCCATTGTCACGTTAAGTGATGGTTTTGCGGGAACTGCTGGTTCCCCGCTCGTTCCCTTTTGTGGATTGCTGCCTCCTTACCTTCAAGTTTTTTTTTGTTTTGATGCTTTCGTGGTGAGCTGCCGGTTTTCTGTCGTCAGTCGGGTCTGGTTGGGCAGCGAAGGTAGCGGCTGTGGCAGCAGCAGCAGGCAGTTTTTGGAGTCGACGTTGGTCGAGTTTTTGAGCAGCAAATTGGAGCACGCCTACGAAGTGGAGCACGTCGTAGAGGTGGAGTGTGACCATGAGTAGTCGTGTGACCACGAGCTGCTCATCTTTGATGACAGCGTGAGGCTGTCCTGACGTCTCCATCGGGGTTTTCTGGTTGATGGGTTTTTGTCCCTGTTGTACAGCTGAGGGCTGTCTTGGTGCCCCGATGGAGGACGTATGTTTGTTTTTTTTTTCTGCCTGCTGTTGTTTATTTTTGCCTTTTTTTCTTACAGCTACTTTTTGTTTAACTTGATTTTGTTTAGAGCTGCCTTTTGTTTCATTTTGTATTTATGGTTTTATCTTTTGCCAGACCTGACTCACTTGTAAATATTGTAAATAAATTAATTTTAAGCTCATTTTATTGTTTTTGTTGTTTTCCCTCCTTTGTTTGTTGCATCTGCCGTCAGTCATGACAGCCCCGTCCTGAGTATATTAAAGAACCTGCATAGCGGCCCACTCGGGTCGTTACAATGGCGACTGTGACAGGGCGGCTCTGTTTTGGCTGGCGGGGTTGTTACGGCATTGGAGGATCATAGTGTAAAAAAAATAATCTTTTTTTCTTTTAGGTGGGGAGGTGTCACGTTAAGTGATGGTTTTGCGGGAACTGCTGGTTCCCGCTCGTTCCCTTTTGTGGATTGCTGCCTCCTTACCTTCAAGTTTTTTTTGTTTTGATGCTTTCGTGGTGAGCTGCCGGTTTTCTGTCGTCAGTCGGGTCTGGTAGGGCAGCGAGAGTAGCGGCAGTGGCAGCAGCAGCAGGCAGTTTTTGGAGTCGACGTTGGTCGAGTTTTTGAGCAGCAAATTGGAGCACGCCTACGAAGTGGAGCACGTCGTAGAGGTGGAGTGTGACCATGAGTAGTCGTGTGACCACGAGCTGCACATCTTTGATGACAGCGTGAGGCTGTCCTGACGTCTCCATCGGGGTTTTCTGGTTGATGGGTTTTTGTCCCTGTTGCACAGCTGAGGGCTGTCTTGGTGCCCCGATGGAGGACGTATGTTTGGTTTTTTTTCTGCCTGCTGTTGTTTATTTTTGCCTTTTTTTCTTACAGCTACTTTTTGTTTAACTTGATTTTGTTTAGAGCTGCCTTTTGTTTCATTTTGTATTTATGGTTTTTATCTTTTTGCCAGACCTGACTCACTTGTAAATATTGTAAATAAATTAATTTTAAGCTCATTTTATTGTTTTTGTTGTTTTCCCCTCCTTTGTTTGTTGCATCTGCCGTCAGTCATGACAGCCCCGTCCTGAGTATATTAAAGAACCTGCATAGCGGCCCACTCGGGTCGTTACACCATATTTTAAACAGTTTCAGGAAAATTTTAAACAATTATCACATTTTGGGATTGAAAATATAATTTACATATGTTGTAATGTGAAGTATGAACGTTTATAACGTTTCTGTCGCTGTAACGTTTTATATAATACCAAACATCATTCCCAAAGGGCGTCGTGTTCACTACCATCCCACATTGGAATAAATAGTAAACACAAATAAAAGACGGTAAATAATTCGGTATCGGTAAATTTGCTTTTTCTTTGAGCGTGATTTTCATATTACCCAACTCAAGGAGACTTAACATCACAAATAGCACTCCAATATCAAAGAGGATTTTGAAGTAAAAGGAGGCTGAACTGAAGACTGCTATACCGGCAGATTTAGCAATTTTTTTTTTTTTTTTTTTTTTTAGCAATTTGAACGTTGTTTGCACAGACAGCCAATGTGTCTTAAGTTGTCTTTAACATATTTTTATTCTTAATGGCGCAAAGTTGCCTTTAACATATTTTTATTCGTAATGGCGACCAGACTGGGTCCAATAACTCGACAAGGTCTGAGACATTCCCGAGGTTCTTATTCAGGAGATTCCAGCCACCTCCCGCATTATAATTTATATTACATTTTTCTTGGGTAAAACACAGTCAAAACAACAAATTTCTTCTCAATACACAACCTTCGTAAATGCTTCATAACAGAGAGAAATAATTAATCCAATTATGACTGAGGAAGATATTTTGACTCTAGGATAAGTTTTCATTTTGATATTGACCAAAGTGGAAGTTGGTTAGATTTACAACAATTGTTGATGGTTTATTTTGTTATTCATTTGGGATGGTTTTTTTTTTTTTTGGTACTCGACGGATCTGTTATGGTTGTAATTTTTATAGTACGGTTATTATCTTGATGAGGGATTATATTCTCTCTCTCTCTCTCTCTCTCTCTCTCTCTCGTAAAACCCTCCACCTATAGCTTTCCACCCACAACGATCTGCTCACAACACCCCCACATCAACCCTCAACCTTTTACCCACAACCTCAGCCACAATCCTCCACCCGCAACCCCCCACTCACTTTCCTTCCACCAACAACCACCCCCCTACAACCCTACTTCTACAACCATCTTCACAATCATCCATATGCAACACCACACCAATAACATTCTCCCTTCAACCTCCCGCCCACAACCATCCATCACAGCCCCCACCTGCAATTTTCTGTCCACAACCCTTCGTACACAACCTTCAATCAACAACCTTCTACAAATTTCTATCCACAACCACCCACTTACAGCCATACACCACAACCTTCCACACATACCCATCCACCCACAACCTTCTTCCTACAACTTTTCCCCTACAGCCTTATACCCACAACCCTCCATCAGCATTCACCCACCAACAACACTCCACCCACAACCCTCCAGCCAGAGTTATCCACCTACAACCATCCAGCCACAGTCATCCACTGACAGCCATCCATCCATCCACAACCTCCACCCACAGCCTGCTTTCCACCCACAACCCTCCACATGCATCCCTACACCCAGAACACTCCACCCACAGCCTGCTTTCCGTACACAACCCTCCACCCACATCCTACTTTCCACCCGCAACCCTCAACCCACAGCCTGCTTTCCACCCGCAACCCTCAACCCACAGCCTGCTTTCCACCCGCAACCCTCCATCCACAGCCTGCTTTCCACCTGCAACCCTCCACCACAGCCTGCTTTCCACCCTCATCCCGCTTTCCACCCACAACCCTTCACCCACAGCCTTCTTTCCACCCACAGCCTGCTCTCCACCCACAACCCTCCACCCACAGCCTTCTTTCCACCCACAAACCTCCACCCACAGCCTGCTTTCCACCCACAACCTGCTCTCCACCCACAGCTTGCTTTCCACCCACAACCTGCTCTCCACCCACAGCTTGCTTTTCACCCACAGCCTGCTCTCCACCCACAGCCTGCTTTCCACCCACACCCCTCAACCCACAGCCTGCTTTTCACCCACAACCCTCAACCCACAACCTGCTTTCCACCCGCAGCATGCTTTCCACTAGCAACCCTCCACCCACAGCCTGCTTCCCACCCGCAACCCTCCACCCGCAGCCTATGTTCCACCCACAACCCTCCACCCATAGCCTGCTTTCCACCCACAGCCTGCTTTCCACCGACAACCCTCAACCAACAGCCTGCTTTCCACCTGCAACCCTCCACCTACAGCCTGCTTTCCACCCACAACCCTTCACCCACAGCCTGCTTTCCACCCACAGCCTGCTTTCCACCCACAACCCTTCACCCACCGCCTGCTTTCCACCCACAACCCTTCACCCACAGCCTGCTTTCCACCCCACAGCCTATTTTCCACCCACAGCCTGCTTTCCACCTGCAATCCTCCACCCACAGCCTGCTTTCCACCCACAACCCTGCACCCACAGCCTGCTTTTCAACAACAACCCTCCATTCACAGCCTGCTTTCCACCCACAACCCTGCACCCACAGCCTGCCTTCCACCCACAGTCTGCTTTCCACCCGCAACCCTCCACCCACCACCCTCCACCCTCCACCAGCTCTCCACCCACAAACCTCCACATGCATCCCTACACCCACAACCCTCCACACACTTCGTTACATCCACAACCCTCCACATGTATCCTTACACCCACAACCCTCCACATGCATCCTTATACCCACAACTTTCCACCCATAACCTTCCACCCATGACCCTGAACGCAACCTTAAACCCACAACCCTCTACCCATAGTCATCCACCCACAACCTTGCAGTCACAACCCCTACCCACAACCCTTTACCCACAACTATTCACCTACAACCCTTCAACAGCTCTCCACCCACAACCTGTTCGAGAGAGAGAGAGAAATTTGTCATGTTTAACCTGCAGAAATCTCCCCTTAAAATCATAAGATAAGTTTTATATAAACTTGGTTAAATGCTACAGTTAGAGCAACAATAGTATTGGGCCTAGACTCTACAGTGCCAGGCACCTAGCATTTACCTTCTATTCTTTGGAATTTATTCTTAAAAATATATATCAAATAAATTCCAAAGAATAGAAGATAAATGCTAGGTAGGTGCTTGGCAATGCAGTAGACTCTAGGCCTGATGCTACATGACTCTTCAAGTGTAGCATTTAACCAAGTTTATATAAAAATTTATCTCGAGGTTTTAAAGGGAGATTTTTCTACAGGTTTCCATCAGAGATTCCTCTCTCTCTCTCTCCCTCCTCATTTAATTTGTTTTGGCAGGTATTTTAAAAGGACGATTCCAACCCTCCCTATTTATCCGGGCTTGGGACCGGCACTGAGTTGGGCTGGCTTGCCTGCCCACTCTCAGTGGCTAGGTTAAAATGTTGTTTTATGTACAGCAGGAAGATCAGTCTAGTTCATCCAGTGAAGCTCAGTTGCCGAGCTCCTCCTGACTGACTGAGAGAAAAGGCCAAACACAAATGGGTCACAGAATGGCCTGATGACTGTGGGGTTGAACACAAACACCTAAAGCAACATTAGAGGAACTGCCATGAACACCTTCAAGGGTGGGGGGTTTTGGGGGGGGGATTATTTTGAAGGTGGGGAGAATCATGGAGTCCCTGTCATGCTGCTGAAGATGTGCGCTCAGCCCCATGGTCGCCGAGCCAGTCTGTGACTCACTCCTGTTGTTGGCCTTTTTGGTTGGGCCTTTTTTGGTGGGCCATTTTGGCTGGCCTTTTTTTGGGGGGTGTCACAGGTCACCCACCCCTCCTGCTGTGGAAGGCAAAAGGCATCGAGACTTGCCTCTTTTTGCCTGTCTCTTCTGAACTGGTGTCTCGGACTTGGCCCTCGAGACATCTGTGTCACCAGTTCTGTTGGTATAATTGCCTATGCCATTTTGGTCATGTAGCATCTAGGCCTGATGCTACGGACGATTCCAACCCTCCCTATTTATCCGGGCTTGGGACCGGCACTGAGTTTGGCTGGCTTGCCTGCCCACTCTCAGTGGCTAGGTTAAAATGTTGTTTTATGTACAGCAGGAAGATCAGTCTAGTTCATCCGGTGAAGCTCAGTTGCCGAGCTCCTCCTGACTGACTGAGAGAAAAGGCCAAACACAAATGGGTCACAGAATGGCCTGATGACTGTGGGGTTGAACACAAACACCCAAAGCAACATTAGAGGAACTGCCATGAACACCTTCAAGGGTGGGGGTTTTGGGGGATTATTTTGAAGGTGGGGGAATCATGGAGTCCCTGTCATGCTGCTGAAGATGTGCGCTCAGCCCCATGGTCGCCGAGCCAGTCTGTGACTCACTCCTGTTGTTGGCCTTTTTGGTTGGGCCTTTTTTGGTGGGCCAGTTTGGCTGGCCTTTTTTTGGGGGGTGTCACAGGTCACCCACCCCTCCTGCTGTGGAAGGCATAAGGCATCGAGACTTGCCTCTTTTTGCCTGTCTCTTCTGAACTGGTGTCTCGGACTTGGCCCTCGAGACATCTGTGTCACCAGTTCTGTTAATTGCCTATGCCATTTTGGTCATGTAGCATCTAGGCCTGATGCTACGGACGATTCCAACCCTCCCTATTTATCCGGGCTTGGGACCGGCACTGAGTTGGGCTGGCTTGCCTGCCCACTCTCAGTGGCTAGGTTAAAATGTTGTTTTATGTACAGCAGGAAGATCAGTCTAGTTCATCCGGTGAAGCTCAGTTGCCGAGCTCCTCCTGACTGACTGAGAGAAAAGGCCAAACACAAATGGGTCACAGAATGGCCTGATGACTGTGGGGTTGAACACAAACACCCAAAGCAACATTAGAGGAACTGCCATGAACACCTTCAAGGGGGGGGTTTTGGGGGGATTATTTTGAAGGTGGGGGAATCATGGAGTCCCTGTCATGCTGCTGAAGATGTGCGCTCAGCCCCATGGTCGCCGAGCCAGTCTGTGACTCACACATGATGTTGGCCTTTTTGGTTGGGCCTTTTTTGGTGGGCCATTTTGGCTGGCCTTTTTTTGGGGGGTGTCACAGGTCACCCACCCCTCCTGCTGTGGAAGGCATAAGGCATCGAGACTTGCCTCTTTTTGCCTGTCTCTTCTGAACTGGTGTCTCGGACTTGGCCCTCGAGACATCTGTGTCACCAGTTCTGTTAATTGCCTTGCCTATGCCATTTGGTCATGTAGCATCTAGGCCTGATGCTACGGACGATTCCAACCCTCCCTATTTATCCGGGCTTGGGACCGGCACTGAGTTGGGCTGGCTTGCCTGCCCACTCTCAGTGGCTAGGTTAAAATGTTGTTTTATGTACAGCAGGAAGATCAGTCTAGTTCATCCGGTGAAGCTCAGTTGCCGAGCTCCTCCTGACTGACTGAGAGAAAAGGCCAAACACAAATGGGTCACAGAATGGCCTGATGACTGTGGGGTTGAACACAAACACCCAAAGCAACATTAGAGGAACTGCCATGAACACCTTCAAGGGTGGGGGGTTTTGGGGGGGGATTATTTTGAAGGTGGGGGGAATCATGGAGTCCCTGTCATGCTGCTGAAGATGTGTGCTCAGCCCCATGGTCGCCGAGCCAGTCTGTGACTCACTCCTGTTGTTGGCCTTTTTGGTTGGGCCTTTTTTGGTGGGCCAGTTTGGCTGGCCTTTTTTTGGGGGGTGTCACAGGTCACCCACCCCTCCTGCTGTGGAAGGCATAAGGCATCGAGACTTGCCTCTTTTTGCCTGTCTCTTCTGAACTGGTGTCTCGGACTTGGCCCTCGAGACATCTGTGTCACCAGTTCTGTTAATTGCCTATGCCATTTTGGTCATGTAGCATCTAGGCCTGATGCTACGGACGATTCCAACCCTCCCTATTTATCCGGGCTTGGGACCGGCACTGAGTTGGGCTGGCTTGCCTGCCCACTCTCAGTGGCTAGGTTAAAATGTTGTTTTATGTACAGCAGGAAGATCAGTCTAGTTCATCCGGTGAAGCTCAGTTGCCGAGCTCCTCCTGACTGACTGAGAGAAAAGGCCAAACACAAATGGGTCACAGAATGGCCTGATGACTGTGGGGTTGAACACAAACACCCAAAGCAACATTAGAGGAACTGCCATGAACACCTTCAAGGGTGGGGGTTTTGGGGGGGATTATTTTGAAGGTGGGGGAATCATGGAGTCCCTGTCATGCTGCTGAAGATGTGTGCTCAGCCCCATGGTCGCCGAGCCAGTCTGTGACTCACTCCTGTTGTTGGCCTTTTGGTTGGGCCTTTTTGGTGGGCCAGTTTGGCTGGCCTTTTTTTGGGGTGTCACAGGTCACCCACCCTCCTGCTGTGGAAGGCATAAGGCATCGAGACTTGCCTCTTTTTGCCTGTCTCTTCTGAACTGGTGTCTCGGACTTGGCCCTCGAGACATCTGTGTCACCAGTTCTGTTAATTGCCTATGCCATTTTGGTCATGTAGCATCTAGGCCTGATGCTACGGACGATTCCAACCCTCCCTATTTATCCGGGCTTGGGACCGGCACTGAGTTGGGCTGGCTTGCCTGCCCACTCTCAGTGGCTAGGTTAAAATGTTGTTTTATGTACAGCAGGAAGATCAGTCTAGTTCATCCGGTGAAGCTCAGTTGCCGAGCTCCTCCTGACTGACTGAGAGAAAAAGCCAAACACAAATGGGTCACAGAATGGCCTGATGACTGTGGGGTTGAACACAAACACCCAAAGCAACATTAGAGGAACTGCCATGAACACCTTCAAGGGTGGGGGTTTTGGGGGGATTATTTTGAAGGTGGGGAATCATGGAGTCCCTGTCATGCTGCTGAAGATGTGCGCTCAGCCCCATGGTCGCCGAGCCAGTCTGTGACTCACACATGTTGGCCTTTTTGGTTGGGCCTTTTTTGGTGGGCCATTTTGGCTGGCCTTTTTTTGGGGGGTGTCACAGGTCACCCACCCCTCCTGCTGTGGAAGGCAAAAGGCATCGAGACTTGCCTCTTTTTGCCTGTCTCTTCTGAACTGGTGTCTTTATGTTTTACGTCCTCTATTTTTCACCTGTTAACTTTTCTTGCAAATGGCTCTGTTTGTTTTCCACCACCAGTATTTCCGTGTCATCTACATTGCCATTTGCGTCAGCCTGAGCTTGCTTTGCTTTCATGACCTCCTTCATTGCATTACGCTTCTCCTGTAGGAGTTTCTTGCGAGCCTCATCCCGTGCCCTTTTTTCTTCGGTGCAACCCTTCGGAGCAGCTTTCGTAACTTTTGGTGGTTTTTTATGGGTAGCACCTTTAACGACATTGTTAGAGGTCACTGTATCGAGTTCCTGTTTCCATCCTTTGTTTTTAAGATCGCCAACCTCTTTGAAAAGTTGGTGTACATTGTCCACTTGAATGGAAACCATGTCCCAAAAGCCAGCCAGATCTGCAGCTATTATAGCAGGTTCATCACCTTTGGGACCATCAATATTTTGTTGGCAAAGGCCTCTGAACTGTTCTATCTTCTGAGAGCTGAGGAGGCGAGCCTTCCCTATTGCTGCGAGGACCTTTCCTTGTACCTCCTCACTCACCTGGTCCCCAAACGTGCCTAGGTCAGATTCAGCAGTGTTTATCAGCTCTCGTAGTTCGGTGACTTCTTTTTCTACTATTCTCAAGAAGAGGCTTCCATCCTTCTCCTGTTCTATCTCTTTCGTCCTCGTTTCCATCTGAGTCTTGTCATTCAGGTGAAATTCCTTGTCTCCTAATTTGCTTCGTACGTCTTCCATTTCCTCTTCAATTTTAACCTTTTCGACTTCACTTTCATTCAGACGTTCCTGTAGTGAGATGCATTTACTTTGAAGGCTGACCACTTTTTTCTGCAACTCTTCATTGCACTGTCCGTTGTTCCTGGACTCTAAATCTTTCTCCGCAATGAGGCCGTTCAAATTATCAATTTCTTGTCGTTGTTTAACTACTAATCCCTTGTTATTTTCGTTTGCCTGCTTCAGAAGTCGATTTTCCTTTGCGAAAATTTCAATTGTATCTTCAGCTTGTGTGATTTTTTTCTGTGCCTCCTGGCTGAGATCAATCAGTTCCTCGACGTGCGCATATTTCTCAGTAGCCAAAGCCTTTTCCAGAATTTGGATCCTCTGTAGGAGAGCACCCTCTTTCCTGCTCCACTGGGCCTTTTCCTGGAGGTGGTCACGGTTCTCCTCACGGGCCTCCATCAGTTCCTTTTCCATATTATGTTGAATATCCCGCAAGTCATCCAGCTCAAATCGAATCCTGAAATTCTCATTGACTGTTTTCTTGCGGGCAAATTTTTCCTGCTGAAGCTTGATGTAGAGAATTGCACAAAGTCCTCCCAACAGTCCAGCAAAGCAGTTCTCCCGAAGGATGCCGCCAAAAGACCGAGAAGGAAGGACTTCCTGCGCCATAAAGAGTAATTTCTCAGGTTCCTTTGCAGGAAGCTGGTCCATCGATAAGTTTTGAGGTCGTCCAAAAAGTCCAGCAAAACAGTTTCCTTGAAGGAAACCGCCAAAAGACAAAGTAAGAACGACCACTTGAAATATAGACAATAAATCCAGAAGTCCCTTTGCAGGGATCTGGACCATCAAAAAGTATGTGAGCCCTGCAATCAGTCCAGCAAAACAGTTTCCATGAAGGAAACCGCCAAAAGACCAACTGAGAAGGACCACTTGAAGTATAAACAATAAATCCACACCTCCCTTTTTAGGAGCTGGGCCATCAACAATTTGGTAACGCGTTCTACAATATTATTCAACATGTTGCTCGCTACCCATTATTGGAGGTCTGCCTTATGCATAGTTTTAGAAAAAGCCTCGAGCTGACTTCGGCTCCTGAACGCGTCATCATCGGGTTCTGAAGACTAATCCGGCTTCTGAAGGCTTCTCCGGATTCTGAAGACTAATCTGGCTTCTGAAGATTAATCTGGCGTCTGAAGACTTCTCCTGCTTCTGAAGACTTTTCCAGCTTCTGAGGACTACTTCGGTTCCAGTAATCCAGAACGTCTCCTTCGGTGTCATGGATAGGCTCCAGCGTATGCTTCGGTCTAGCGTTCCGAAGTCTTCCGTCTTCACAGAGTCTCTCTCTCTCTCTCTCTCTCTCTCTCTCTCTCTCTCTCTCTCTCTCTCTCTCACACACACACACACACACACACACACACACACACACACACGTACTTGCACTGTGACTAAATACTGTGTAACTCGAAGAAAATTCTACCTTGAAATAATAATTTCTTAAAAACTCCAGTGAAAACGAAGACGTAAAATTCATATTTCTTCATTTAGTAAAGAAAAAATCAGAAATTTCAAATGGAAAGAGAACTGAAAGAGGAGAATTATTTGCGTTTTTCCGTCACATCGGCCTAAACTCTGAGCGCTTTCGTCGTAAGGGTTATTCTTTCTTGTACACGCTTTTCCGTACCCTACTAAGGTGATTCTAGCGTAAATTAAGCTTTCGTTATTTGAGTGGAGGTGTTATTCTTACGCATATTTGTTCTGTGCGTCCATACTTTTTGTGATAATCCATCTGAGCAGCTATTCTATAAAGAGGAAGTGATGAGCTTATCATCTGATACCTACGAGATGTTTAAAACTTTTGAATCATAGACACACACATATTGATTGTTATTACGATTATTACTGAAAGAATTGTTAAATATTTCAACTTGTTGAGGCCATTCTCCCAAATGCGCATTTTGTTCTTCGTTATTTTAGTATACTAGGCCTGCTCTGATGCTTCTCCTCACTTGTTTTAGTAAATAATACTGAATACTAAGAAGTACAATTCTTTCCTAAAAAGATTTGAATGAAATCAGACCCTTGTCTTGCGTGTATATATTGATATATTATTAAAATTACACCTAATCCCTTAGCTACTGGTGCTTACTGTGCCTTAAGGATTTCAAGTGTGTATGTTTAACAATATATCGAGATATTCTTAGAAGAAAAGGGTCTGATTTTGTCTTCATTACGTAAATTCTTGTGCTTATTTTCAAAAGAAGAAGATCAGAACTGGTTGATTCAGTCAAAGCGGAGAGCAAAAGTTCAGGATAATGAGATGGAAATAAAAAAATATATAATAACAAATATACTTAGATTTTTCAATAAAGATAGTAAAAAATGCACTAGATAACCCAGAAAAGTAGAATGAAAATATATATAAACATAAAAAAAAATCGCGAACTGGAAACTGTCCTCCATCTTTGTTTACAATTCGTGACCCTCGAGTGTTGACGCATCTCCCTTTGAGGTCCAAATTACTCTTTACATCATTTAGTACCGAAGACCGTTCCCATTTCACTCTGGGTGAGTCACGATTACGGTAATTGAGTCATAATTAGTGTGATAATAAGTAATCATTCCGTTTTCTAGGCACAGGAATAAAATAAATCCCTTTTTCTGGAAGGTCTTTGCCAAAGGCACCTTGTGACATCTGTCGAATTTTTTATATAAATATTTTTTAAAGTTTGGGAAATTAACGGTTATGAGACACCCCCTAGGTCATTTCGAAATGAAGATTGCCTAATTACCCGTAATTAAGTCGTGTGTGATTGCCTAATTACAAGTAATTGAGTCAAGTAATGCATTGAATGAGGGTAGCCCTATTGTTCATATGGAGCCAGCTACGTAAATTGGCCAAGTCATTTAGGTAATCCTACAGTTTAGGTGGTCCAAATTCACTGCATTACGTCAAAGTCAAGGCCAGGGCTCACATTTATCAAATATTTATTGAATAATGGAAAACAATGAATAAATGAGCAGTTGGTAAATCTAAGCAAAACCTCTGCACTGAATATTACCTTGAAATTGATTTTCTTTTTAATACTTTTACTGTTGCTGATGAAGGAGGTGGTTTTGTTTGTTGTCAGTCAGTTATTATTAACCTCATATCTGCCAGGCATGGTTGGGGACCCTTTGGGAACGCGGGGTTTTGGGTGGGCGGAAAACGCAGGGAGAAAGACCGGACCGCCACGTTGTTATTATGGAATGGTTCCACATATTCTCAAGTCATCAGGGAGCCATATATTTAAGAAGGCATTGGATAAGGAAGCTATTATTTAAGGTACCATCAGTGAAGAAACTCCACTTTTTACCAAACGTTCCCTTGTAACACTGCGCATGAGCAATGGCTAAAATATAATCAGTTCTGAGGTTAATTAGAGTCAAGCGACAAAAAATAACTAATAAAATCTTGATAAGCAACCAAAACACTATAGAAAAAGTCTGTTTCCAAGGTAATACCGATACAGAGCTGTAATGGGAAAAATATGGCTTTACTTATTTAGTGATTTGTTTAGGAATTGATTCATCATCCTCCTCTAATATCTTTACACTGCTGTTGTGAGAGTGATTGGGACTGTAAAATGTTTTCCTTTTTGTTGTGGACGTCGAGTGCATGGCAGTGTAGCCAGGGAAGAGGGAAAGGAGAAGTGGGGGAGGAAAGGGGGAAGAAGGAGGGGGAAAAGGGAAACAAGTAAGAAGATAGAGGAGGAGGAGGGGGAATGGGAAATGGGAGGGAGAGGGAAGGTAAAGGAGGAGGAAGGGATAGGAGAGGGGATGGGAAGGGAAAAAGAAGGGAAGAGGGAAGGAGAGGGGAAATTGGAAGGGGAAGACAAAGGGGAGAGGAAGTTAAGTTCCACTAATAGAAAAGGATAAACAACGTCACTGAACAAAGACAATAAATAAAAAAAAATCTTATACTTCTATGATGCATACTCAGGTGTGTCTGTGTGTGTTGGGGGGGTGGGATGAGAAGGACTGTTTCCGTTTCAACAGTAGACGGACCTTTTATCTATTACTTGAAATTCGCTGCACAACAAACCGAAGGAAATTCATACTAGGTATGTTGATGGTAATACCTCAAGGTACTTAAGCATTTGTATTTTAATGGCAATGTATAATTAAGATACGTTTGGCTTAAGATGAACACTGAAAAAAATGCGGTAATTTCGTCGTGAGTAATTTTCTAGTGAGGGGGTAAGTCTGTCACAGAAGGATTTGGTCTATTAATACGCGTGCATGGATGGTGATGAACTGGTCCTTGATCTCCAAAGTTGTGTCCGTAACTACATTTTTTTTTAGTGGATTAAGTACCTAGATATGATGATGGTAATACCACAGGGTACTTAAGAATTTGCATTTTATTAGCAGGGTATGATTAAGATACATTTGGCTTAAGATAAACACAGAAAAAAAGTGGTAATTTTCACATGAGCAGTTTTTTTAAGGAGAGGGTATCCCTGTCAGAGAAACATTCGGTCTGTCACTACTTTTTTTCATGGCGAGAATTGTAACGGCTGACTGTTGTGATGATAGGAGTTACTTTTTGAATTACGTTGCTTAAAGACTGAATGAAAGTAATTCTAATACAGTCAAACACTCCTGTTTAATTTTTTGGATGTACTAAAATGATTATAGGGTTTGTAGTGGGAGAAATTTAATGAGTGATATATCTCAACGATCTCTGTAGGTTTCAATGTTGATTTTATCGCGGTAATAAACAATTATTGTATTAATAATTCTCATAAACTATGATCAAAATTCACTTAAATTCCGATCAAAAAATAATGTTATAGGGGATTTGGATTTATTGTTGTAGATTAACATATGTCTGACAGCACCTGGAGTAAAAGGTGGAGCTTCAGGTGAAAAATGAGAATTAACCGATATAGCACTGAAGAGAAAGGCGACTGAAAAACGAAAATTTCATTTTTTTTGTCTGTGTTTGTACGTCTGTCACGGGGCAGAGGTTTGATATAGAATTAAAACAAATATCAAATCATTCACTTATATATATATATATATATATATATATATATATATATATATATATATATATATATATATATATATATATGTGTGTGTGTGTGTGTGTGTGTGTGTGTGTGTGTGTGTGTGTGTGTGTGTAAAACACATTGAAATTCAATGATCTTTAAACATAACTACACCTTTATCTCTTTTATATTGCATTATTTACATGTGTTAGGCTTAGTATCTACCTAACAAATTCCACTGTTGCTGTCACCATTGTTATTACTGCATCTTTTCAATATATAAATTTAAGGCACACACACAGATATATATATATATATATATATATATATATATATATATATATATATATATATATATATATATATATATATATATATATATATATATGTGTGTGTGTGTGTGTGTGTGTGTATACATATCTACATCATATATTTACATTTATATATAAAAGTGAACGTTTGTATGTATATATGTAACTTTGTATATGTGTATATAACTTTGTGCGCTATAGAAATCCGAACCGCTTGACCGACCTAGACAAAATTTGGTACGTGGCCATCATTTGATCCAACTTAGATAATAGGGTAGGTTTCAAACAAGTAACCCACCTTCCCCTTCCCCCATCCCCTTGCCCCTTCCCTTTGTAACTTACGTGTTAAATAAACTCTACAGGTTTATCATATCTCATTCAATGTACTTGAGACCATAGAAATATATTATTGAAAATGCTTTTCAGTCACCACAGAAATGCCTGGATAAAATAACATCTTGGAAAGGGGCAGTCACATAAAATCTGACAAAAGGAACAGTCACCACAGTAATACCTGGATAAAAGATGATCACAATGATACCTGGTTAAAGATGACTGATAGCGCAGTAATAACTGGATAAAAGGACAGTCACCACAGTACTAATAAAAGGAACAGTCACCACCGACCTGGATAGAAGGGACAGACAGAACAGTCATATCTGGATGAAAGGGTCAGTCACCACAGTAATATTTGGATAAAAGGAACAGTTACCACAATAATACCTGGATAAAAGGGACAGTCAGAACCATAATACATGGTTAAAGGTGACAGATAGTACAGTAATACCTGGATAAAAGGGACAGTCACTACAGTAATACCTGGAAAAAAGGGACAGTCACCACTGTAATACCTGGATAAAGGGACAGTGGAACAGTGATACCAGGATAAGAGGGATAGTCACCACAGTAATTTCTGGATAAAAGGGATAGACAGAGCAGTAATACAGTGTACCTGGTTAAAGGGGACAGGCAGCACAGTAATAACTGGGTTTGGAACAAGGACAGTCACAGCATCTGGATAAAAGGGACAATAGTAATACTGTACATGGAGGGACAGTCACCAATCACAGAAACACATAAAAGGGACAGTTACCACAGTAATTTCTGGATAAAAGGGACAGACAAACAGTAATACCTGGATAAAAGGACAGTTACAGACAGGACAGTAATACATGGAAAAAGGGACAGTCACCACAGTAATTTCTGGATAAAAGGGACAGACAAAACAGTAATACCTAGATAAAAGGGATAGTTGCCACAGTAATTTCTGGATAAAGGGACAGACAAAACAGTAATACCTAGATGAAAGGGATAGTTGCCACAGTAATTTCATAAAAGGGACAGACAAAACAGTAATACCTGGATAAAATGGTTACATAAAAGGACAGACAAAACAGTAATACAGACAAAAGTAACATAAAAGGGATAGTCCACAGTAATTTCTGGATAAAAGGGACAGACAAAACAGTAATACCTGGATAAAAGGGACAGTTACCACAGTAATTTCTGGATAAAAGGGACAGACAAAACAGTAATACCTGGATAAAAGGGACAGTTACCACAGTAATTTCTGGATAAAAGGGACAGACAAAACAGTAATACCTGGATAAAAGGGACAGTTACCACAGTAATAAAAGGGACAGACAAAACAGTAATACCTAGATAAAAGGGATAGTTGCCACAGTAATTTCTGGATAAAAGGGACAGACAAAACAGTAATACCTGGATAAAAGGGACAGTTACCACAGTAATTTCTGGATAAAAGGGACAGACAAAACAGTAATACCTAGATAAAAGGGATAGTTGCCACAGTAATTTCTGGATAAAAGGGACAGACAAAACAGTAATACCTGGATAAAAGGGACAGTTACCACAGTAATTTCTGGATAAAAGGGACAGTTACCACAGTAATTTCTGGATAAAAGGGACAGTGACCACAGTAATTTCTGGATAAAAGGGACAGTTACCAAAGTAATTTCTGGATAAAAGGGACAGTCATCATAATCATATATGGATAAAAGGGACACTCACCACAATTATGTCTGTCAGTTCACACATCTGTTTGAAGGGTGACCGTCAACAAAGCCCACCCCACCTTTTCCTTCTCCCTCCCCTACCCCTTCTACCTTCCCCTTCCCTCCTCGCTCCCCCTCCCCTACCCCTTCCACCTTCCCTTCCCTCTTCCCCACCCTCCCCATCCTTTTCCCTATTCCTCCCTTACACATAAGCTGTCATTCAGAGTTTTCCTTGACAGCACTGTGTTGTTAGCTAATATATATATATATATATATATATATATATATATATATATATATATATATATATATATATATATATATATATATATATATATATATATATATATAGTAGTGGCTAATACAGTAGGTAGTTCTCATCAAGAGTTGAGGTTCTTTATTCATAAGCTTAACTACTTAAGTCATCCGCAATATTTATGACTGAATATAGATAAGACTTCATCATACTAAAACTTAGGGTCACGAATAGACATCAATATATATTTAAGTGACCTTTTCTATCTATATTCTTAAAGCGGACAGTACCACAGTCATGATACTGTGGTCACAAAAGTGTGAAATATTTTCTATGGGCAGGATTTACATGACAAAAGCTATATCAGAGAAACATTTTTATCCTCTGTCCAAGAACACTTTAAAAAAGAACGGGATAGCCTAGTCAATCTTCACCTTTATTCTGTCTGGAGAGTGAGTATTAATAAAATTAAAGCAAAACTTTGAAAGTTTAACTCAGTTCTTTGTCATTTTGTTTTTAAAGATATATTCATTCTATTCTACGAATGTTTCTTGCAACGTCAGTACCTTTTGCTTCCCCTGAATGCGCCTGTTGTAAATGTTAATATAAAATAAATATACTCCGTCATTAGAGCATTCAATAGCAGTAATTACCGGACGTTTGTTTCTTTGAAATGAGCCAAAAAGAGAGAAAAAATAAGGCAATTTTAGTGAAAAGCTCCTCTTCTGATGCGCATGGCATTTTACGTATGACTGTCTGTGGCCCGTCAGTTATAGCAAACAGAACTATCTGTCCCACTTTTCTTTTGACCTTGATGATCCTGCATGAATATGCAAAGCATTCATCGCTCTGTTTTTATGGTCTGTCAGTTAAAAGTCACTGTCGTGAGTTGGAAATGTCGTCTTAAATGCCAAATGGCGCAAGCCGAATTTGGCATAATAGAGAGGAATACACGCAAGCGACGTGGAAATGCAAATCAGAAAGAATACATAGGAAACACTGACGTCCATTCATGTTGCATCACTTTATTTTTTAATACTTCCTACTTTAAGAGTCTCCACGATTTTGTAGTCTTTTTTCAGGTTAGTTCCCTAATGCAAAAAAATTACAGCTCGGTGTCGGTGTTACCTTTTCATGTCCAGGATATTGCTGTGATATTTAGTGTATGTTACCTCTCTGATGTTTTCCTTTAAATCATTTTATTGCAGGAGGTGGCTGATGATCTGTCTATGGGCACCGATATTTCCCAAAATTGCATCGTTCTACTCTTTGGCTGGGAAAAGGAAGTCAACTTTTCTAATACTTATGGTTAGTGCCTCACTTGTCTGGGTATGAACTCTTGACTCATGGATTTAAAAAGTAAACCTACTGAATCATAAACTTTTGTAAAGAGGTAGTGGTCTAGTGTATTTGATTGACTGAATAATGTGTTTGTTTCCGTATCAGAGATGATATCGTGTTCAATCCCTGAAGCTAGTTACAAGCATGTTTCATGTAACTCTCACTGACCAAGATAACATAGGCTAAACCGAGGATGTAATTGCCTACTATAAAGCACTGAGTTTCACTGGACTGTCCACGAAAAGTCGAATTGAAGTATGTACTATAACTACATTGCATCTTTATCGAATCCACGACTGGGTGAATGCCACACGCGCCGATGCACTCCGAATGACAGGAGATGCTCCGGGTCATTTTGAACACCTTAAGTCTTCCTAAACGTCGAGTGTAGCCTTTCTTGATATGTAAACATATTATTTTAGAAAGAGTTCCATTCGGGAAAAGAAACCAGTGAATTTTGCAAAGAATATTGCATGCAGAGGATTGCATTAAACTAACCTTACATACTGTACGTTGACAAACTACGTTAACAAACAATTATTGTCTTGCTTGATGTTACAGTTAAAAATCTCTTATACTACTCTACCGCGAATGTTGTCATGTTAAAAGAGAAATGGCTTGCTGAGGAATGTGTCCAAACTTGCATTCAGGCTAGTAGATGTTTATTAAGACAAATTCATTGTTAATCACAAGTGGAGATTCTCCTGTATGCACGGTATATACTGGTTACTAGTTATGTTCTTGATTTTCGGCCGCACTCCGTCGAAAAAAAAAGAAAAAAAGAAAGAGGTTCTGCAGAAACAGACCTCAAAATGCAATTCACAATTGTGTGTTCTGTATCACTAATCTTGTTATCGCTGTTGCTTTTTAGATATTTAACAAAGTTTAAAGTGCTCTAGATGCTTATTATAAAGATGAAATTTATGCAGAGTTTAGACTAGCAATTTTTAGTCTTCTATAAAAGAAAACTATTGTGCCGGCTTTTTCTGTCCGTCCGCCCGCCCTCAGATCTTAAAAACTACTGAGGGTAGAGGGCTGCAAATTAATATGTTGGTCATCCACCCTCCAATCATCAAACATACCAAATTGCAGCCCACTAGCCTCAGTAGTTTTTATTTTATTTAAAGTTAAAGTTAGCCATAATCGTACATCGGGCAACGATATAGGACATGCCACCACCAGGCCGTGGTTAAATATTCATGGGCCGCGGCTCATGCAGCATTATACCGAGACCACCGAAAGATAGATCTATTTTCGGTGGCCTTGATTATACGCTGTACAGAAAACTCGATTGCGCTGAAGAAACTTAGGCCCATTTTTTACTTGTTTAATGCCAGGAACTGATAGTCACATACGCGTTAGAGGCCTCACTTAAGCATTTGCTTCGGTAATTTCGTTTGATAATATCGCCTTCATGACTCTGGCCTTAAAGGCGAAGTCCCCGTAGAAGGGTAGTGCCGTCAGTGCACCTCAAGCGATGCACTGTAGGCATTACTGAAGGTTCTTTGCAGCGTCCCTTCGGCCCCTAGCTGCAACCCCTCTCGTTCCTTTTACTGTACCTCCTTTCATACTCTTTTTCTTCCACCTTAGTTTCCACTCTCTCCTAACAATTGATTCATGGTGCAACTGCGAGGTTTTCCTCCTGTTACACCTTTCAAACTTTTGCTGTCAGTTTCCGTTTCAGCGCTGAATGACCTCATTTGTCCCAGTGCTTGGCATTTGGCCTAAATTCTATATTCAATTCAATTCATAAAGGCGAAATGAGGCGGGTAAAAATGAGACGTATACAGGGCATATTAAGAATACTTAGACCTAATGCATATCCATAATTCTCAACTTATGCGGTTGTTTCAACAGAATAGTGAGGGGCTTTTTCAATCAAAATCGCTCTATGCTCCTTTGAAGGTAATCCAAGTCTCAGCGAATTCTACTAACATGGACATCCAATATTAGTAGTGGCTAATAATATAAAACAGTATGGTACTAAACCTATCTCTCATCGATGCAAGGAGATGAAGACAGCAGTGTCAGCACGAACTATGAGAAAGCGATTCATTTTAAGTCTTCTTAATCTGCCTTTCCACTTAAAGGGAAACTTTGTAGAAAACTTGAGAGCAACTCCAAGTGACTAAATCGGTAAATAACTCCTTCCTGCCTCTTTTAACTATTTATTCTCGGTCTGGAATACCGTCTGCCACCTTGAGGCTTCCACTAAGTTAAGTATACCTTAGTTTAACCACTGAGCTGATTAACAGCTCTCCTAGGGCTGGCCCGAAGGATTAGATTTACTTTACGTGGCTGAAAACCAATTGGTTACCTAGCAACGGGACCTACAGCTTATTGTGGAATCCTAACCACGTTATGACGAGAAATTAATTTCTATCACCAGAAGTAAATTTCTCTAATTCTTCATTGGCCGGTCGGAGAATCGAACGCGAGGCTTTCCCCTAACCTCTCCTCACACACGTTAGGTGCACTCGAAGGTACTAAACCCCGAAAGGAAATATATTCAAGAGAGTATTAACGCTTATCCGGTATGGCATCTGACGCGCGTGAAATGACCAGCTCAGGTGTACCAAAGATGAAACTGACTAATATATGGTTTTTAATATGGCAGGCAAAAGGAACCTAGCTGTCTTGTAAAACCTTTAACAATCCTCTGATTTAGTAGACAATTAAACAATGGGATAACTGGATGTGTAGCTTAGAACTTCTTATATTTTAAGGCATTACTTGGTACAAAACTTATATGACGAGATTTCTGTCACCTTTAACCAAAGTTATTCGTAGTTGTGACTTGGCTTACTTACCTAAAATAGGAACTTATAACAGGGAGTATGAATACTGTATTCATTAAAACTTATTGACTAATTTCAAAATAAGCGTTATAACCGTAATGATAAATGATGGATATACCACACAACCTCACTGCAAAAAATATAGAATCAGAGTAATTTTGTTGTATTAATTTTAAATATCAACGAAGGAAAAAAATTTCCTGATAAACGTGTACAGGCTTTCTAGTTTAGATGAAAGTCTGAACTATGAACACTCAGTTAAATATATTAATGTAGAAGGAAACTTCGTATCAGGTTATATAACTGTCATCACAGGAGTCTAGGAGGGAGAGAGATCCCGAGAAAAGTTCACGTATTAATAAACCGAGCAGATATCAAAAGCCAGTTTTCTTGACTTTTATGAAGAATAACCGATTACCGGACTAAAATAGTAGTCCGAGAAACTCGCTTATGAAATATGCGAAGGAGAGAGTCTAAAGGAAGGAGATGTGTCTTCTGTACATAAAATATTCACCGAAAATGCAGAAGTTCCCTGAGAGTACATGCGCCATGTTTCCACTCTGTAATGTCTGGGTGGAATATATCTACATTTATTTGGATATCATTAAGACGCATCCATTCGCTGGAGGCTTTGCGAATATACTGGGCTAAATCAAATGGAAAATATGAGAAATAAGCTTATACAAAATACGTTCTATAGATGTTGCATAAGTTACAAATATACAAGATGATATTCATTTGTAACATTTATGTTTTTTGTAGTGTCTGTGTTGTGGGTTTTTTGGAAGAATAATGGAAACGTTGTGAGTAACTATTATTCATTCATTCGAGGCAACTAATTAAAAAGAAAAGAAAAAGAACTAAAGCACAAAAATGTATATATGTATATATATATATATATATATATATATATATATATATATATATATATATATATATATATTCTAGTATGGGTGAGTGAGGGACTGGAATACATTTTGACATTTTACCTTGGTCGTATAAAATGGGCGCGAGCATTTTTCATTATGTCGTCAAGAAAGTTCTGCCTCTTTAATTCACAGCTATGGGGGCGAAACTAGCCTTTTCATACGAGATTACTGAAAACAGTAATTAATGGAATCACTGATAAAATGGACTTCAAAGTAATTATAGGGAAGGATAAAATACACAGAAAAAAGGCGGAAAGGTAAGATGAATAAAAGGTATGCATAAAATTTTATTTAATTCATTAGCAAACAGGTCTCTAGATGACAGCTATCTTGGAAAAGACAAGGTGTTTTTAAAATCTTGGCTTTAATGAAAATTATGTTTCCCTTATGCATATATTTAGCGTCTTGAAATTTCTAGAAACTTCCACCTTTAATGGGTAGTAGTAGTAACCGAATCTTTATCTTAAAAGGCTCATTATAGATTCTGTAAGTCAGTAAATTTGGGCTTTGAATTCTAACTTAGTCTTTGGGCACTCAGAAATTTTTATATAAGTTCCCAAATCACTTTGGGCTTTTAAATGTCGCTCTGCACACATCTCAGCACTCTCTGCCCTGGTGCCTCCTTCCAGCTGTCTGCTGCTCTAGGAACCTCCATATATATGGGATTCTGTCTGATAGTCATACGATACCAAACCTGGTATAATTTTCTCAAGTTTCATCTCTATGGGCTCTCTTTTTCCTTAATGTCCATGTTCACTTTTTCTATACATTTGGTTCGAAGGTTGTTACCAAGTCGATGGCAACAAGATGTCGGCCGGCCATCTGCCTCGGGAGGCTCTCATGGTGTTCTTGTTTCGATTAGCTTCTCAACTCTATTAACTGATTCACTAAAAACGATGATCACACTTTTTTCGTACGAGATGAACAACATTGATTTCTGTGGGCGCCAAGACGTTTGCTCTGGCACCTGGGATCGCTCAGTTCGTTATCGCCTTTTTCTGATTTTCTCTCTGTCTCAGTTATTATCGGTATTTTCTGTAATGGCCTTTTGTTTTTTTTTTTTAAATATTCAGTTTATTCGATTATAGACTCGATTCCATTACTTATGTATACACACCTATAGGGATGCATAGGGCCTCGATGAACTCACGCCACCACATTCTGTCCTGGGCTAACTCCTCAAGATCTCCCCAACACTCGTCTCCTGCTTCCCACCTCATTGTCCTCAACCACGTCTCCTTTGGCCCACCTCTACCTCTTCTACCAAAGGCAACCCACCCCGTTGTATCTCATACTACTCCCTGTCTTCTATACACATAGCCTAGCCACTTCCAACGTGAGAACCTTTCATACTCATCGACTGGCTGCACCCCCGATACTTCTCTAATTCTGTTATTTCATATCCTATCCCCCCAGTTAATTCCTAATATTCTTTTGAGCTCCATATTTTCAAATGCTAAGATTTTATTATCCAAAGTCACTGTACTATACCATGACTCATGCCCATAAGTCAAATTACTCCTAACCATTACTTTATAAATTTTTATTTCTGCAGACACAGAAAAATTGCTATTATTCCAAATATTGTTAAACATTCCCATTGCCTGATGAACCTTTTTTAATCTTTCCATAAATTCTGTGCTCAGAGAACCATCCTTATCCAAATAAGTACCTAAATATTTAAACTTTTCCACTTGCCTTAAAACCAAGCCTTCAATTAGACAATCCTGTACATTTTCAATATTCATGTTCATGATTTCAGTTTTTCCACTATTAATAACCAAACCAAATTTCGACCTTCTCTCGCTAGACAATCCAACACTCTCTGCATCTTTTCAGGTCCCATGAAGATCAAAACCATATCATCAGCATAATCCAAGTCAAGAAGTTTCCCATTTTCTCCCCAGAGTATACCTGCATCCGTTTTCTCTTTTAACCCTTCTCGTAGCGTCATCTACGACCAATACAAACAACAGAGGAGACAGAATGCCACCCTGAATCACACCAGACTTGACATCAAATGGATCACTCAAACACCCAACAACCATCACTTTACAAGATGTGCCCTCATGCATGTTCATGATAACCGTCACAAACTTTTCCTGTATTTCATAATGCCTCATGAGTTTTCCCATAGTCCGTTTCGCAATACTACCATAGGCCTTTTCAAAATCATCAAAACAAAGACAACGTAGTTTTCATTTCATTAGCTTGCTGCATTAAATGCCTGACTATGAAGATCTGATCACTGTAGCCCCGCCCCTTTCTACAAGCAGCCTGTTCATCCTTCAGAATACCATCAACTATTGGCTCTAACCTATTCAACAATACTCTATTGAAAATTTTCAAGGCTACAGGTGGCAAAGTGATTCCCCTCAATACCACACCTACTCAGCTCTCCTTTCTTTGGAACCTTAATGATCACATCATTCTTCCAACCTAATATATATATATATATATATATATATATATATATATATATATATATATATATATATATATATATATATACATGCTCTTCAAGAATTCATGTGTTGTTGCATATATGCCAAATCAATAGGTTATGGTTTATATAATTGAGATACTGTACATGAAAGAAATGATACATTCAAATTTCTAGAGGCATACAAAGGACACGTGTATGCTTTCACATTAATTCCATTAAAATTCAGAGGATATCAATTTCTCGACCAGAGATTTTCCCTAAGCCAAAATGCTAGTGCTTAAAAATCAAAGCGAGGGGGTTAATCCTTTGCTTCGAACAAGATGAAATTCTTTGCTTTTGAAATTGTCTTATATCTATAAGTTTTCATGAACCCAACCATTCACCAGCACCTCTCGAAGCTTAGCAATATAATTGGTTCTCGCTATATTTTTAATGATATATTCCACTCTTCATGCAATGTCTATATCCATCATGTTATATTGAGACTCCTCCCTCTGCCATACTTGAATTTTACCTGCTCGAGAGCGGAGAACTGATTTGTTTAAAGCACTGGCTGCTCTCCCTATCTGTTCTGAAGTATTGGAGAAAATGCTTTGTCTATAGTTTGAATGACAAACACTTTGTTTCTTCTAAATTATTGTATTTTTATCAGTTTTAGAATGGATTTTCTTTATTCTCTGTTAAATTAAAGGTTTCACAATTATACTTCGAGGTACTTTTTTTTCCTATAGAGGAAAAAATAGTGAGATGCATAGGATTAGGAGGAGGAGCGGATACAAATTTTACTGTGTTTATCTATCGTAAGTTGAGTACAATCTCTGGGAAAATCTTTCATGTTGAATTACTATCTTGATATACAAAATATAGCTTGGTAATCAGACGATATATCTGAACAGTTTGACTTGTCTCTGTAACCGTAGAGATGTCACCACTTGCATATTAGTTACCTGGATACCTTTATTAACATTTCTATTTCATGCTACTGATTACGCCGTTACGATGTAACTTGGGAAGATACATGCTTTAGTACGCCATCCACCACTGGATATTAAAGCGAGAAAGGAATTAAAGGTTTAAAGAGGTTTACTAATTTACCGTTGATAGGCGTTCCAGGTTGACACCACAAATTTCGTGAGAGCTCCAAATGGGATGCCATTAATTAGTTGAAAGTATAATTTCAGAGAGATTTGAGGATAGTCGATAACAGAATAGAAGAGCACGCTTAGAACCACGTTTATAAAATGTATATACGGAAGACGAGAACCTTACTAAGAGAGGTGTTTTTTCTCTCCATATAACATTCAGTGATATGCAACAGACTACTGGGATTTCTAAATGAAACAGAATGGATAAGCTATAAGGACGAAGAACGTAGAATGGCTGAAGGTGTCACGTTCAACCCGATGATTTCTAGATGAACTATATGTACTGATATCTCTCGTGGCCACATTGGACGGTTTCAAATTGGAGAACGGGAGAAATAAGCGTATACAAATTACGTTATCTGCACATTCAATTACAAATGTAGAGAATTACAAATGTAGTGAGTTGGCAAGTGTAAAAGCACCTTTTACTTGTAAACTAAATGTCTTGCGGATCGGCACACCCAAATTCCAGGTGGCATTATAAAGGTTGTTTCTGACCACAAGGAAGGAGTTCCCATTCCTAATCTGGGTCACTATTCCCTGAACGCCTGCTGTCATTTTCCTCGTGGTCTCCAGTCCTCTACACTTTACGTGGCTGTCGATAATTATAGTTCATTTCGATATGTTCAACACAGATTATTAACCATTATATGTATATATGTATGTGTGTGTGTGTGGTTGTGTGCGCGCGCGTTCTCGTGGGCATGTGGGCAAAATGGATTGCAGACCGCAGTATATGAAAAAAATTTCCAGCTTTTCATTGTGATGAGTTAATAGCGGAGTACAGCAGTATTTATTTCCAGACCACTGTGCGACGTTTTACGTTGTATTCACAAGGTTAAGGTCGCTCCCATAACAATCCCCAACCAAATTCTTCAGAAGAGAAGAAAGTATACCTTAGTTTACCCAGACCACTGAGCTGATTAACAGCTCTCCTAGGGCTGGCCCGAAGGATTAGACTTATTTTACGTGGCTAAGAACCAACTGGTTACCTAGCAACGGGACCTACAGCCGATTGTGGAATCCGAACCACATTATACCGAGAAATGAATTTCTATCACCAGAAATAAATTCCTCTGATCCTTCACTGGCCGGCCGGAGAATCGAACGCGGGCCTAGGAGAGTGCTAGGCGAGTACGATATCGACCCATCCAGTGAAGAACTAACGAAATTAATACATTTATTAGACCCATAAGAACAAGAAACAAAATGTAAAACTAATGTAATAATGTAGTTACCCAACGTAATTATATTATAAAAATAATGTACATAATTAACCACTAACTAAGCATAGTAAATATAAATAACCCCAAGGCCCTCCCCAGTCACATTCCCATCATAAGCGCGCGCACACAAATATACTGTATATAACACATTTCCTTACCTTTGTAATCTGTTTATATACTTAAAGGTCCTTCAGTAAATTCACTTCTACGAACTTTTATATGTCCTTCTGTATTCACTTACGCGAAATTTTGAATAGTTTACCCTTCACTTGGTTATACGGTGGCCGGTAATAAAGTCACAGAAAAAGTCTTAATTTTGGCTAGGATAAGAAGTCACAGAAAAAAAGTCACATTAATTTGTGGTGAACGGTAATAAAGTCACAGAAAAAGTCACAATTTTGGCTGGGAAAGATGTCACAGAAAAAGTCTTAATTTTGGTGAACAAAAAGTCACAGAAAAAGTCTTAATTTTGGCTACGATAAAAGTCACAGAAAAAAATGTCACATTAATTTGTGGTGAACGGTAATAAAGTCAGAAAAAATTCACAATTTTGGCTGGGAAAGATGTCAGATAAAAAAAAAAACAATCAAGTCATAACCAATTAAAGAGAAAAAAAATTAAATCAGTTATTAGCTGGCAATACATGACTTACATATCACTGTATATATATTATGGCATTACATGTTAAAATACTTAACCAGATTAGCCCATTTGGGACTGACTGACTTGATCTCGATTTTTCAACATTGTTTTTATGCTGACTTAGTTCTATATATGTGTGAGCGCGCGCGCCCGTGTATTTAGAACTTTCAAAACATTTTTAAAAATAAAATAATAATAGTGATCTTAACATCAAATCTAAGGAAAGAGTGGGTTATCTTGGGCATTGACAAACACTTGACAAGTGACTCCCATAAAATCATGTTTCAGTGCAAAGCTAAACCTATTCCAGTAGAAATATTGACTTTTTCAGCCTCTCGTGTAAACAGCTTTGTATTTTTTACAATATTGACTAATAGACATTTATACATAGCTAATGGTGTTACATTCCTAGAAGCATGGAAGTACACACGAAATCTATATTCAGCCTAAAGGCAAGGTTATGCGGATCCATCTGTCGTCACTTATTGTTTATAAATTCAGCAAGGGGCAGCAGTAAGGGTTATCTGCAGCGAGCAAATTCATCTATATACATAAAATTCATTGTAAGTTGTTTACAAAATGCGGTGATCTTCTAAGCCTATAATTGCTGTCCATACTCAGCCACCTGGATACGCTAATCATCTCTGCTGTCTAGGTCAAGGAAGGAACAATAAGTAACAGTAGCTTACTTTTGCTGTGTACATACTTCCCTGAAATAATGAAAATGAAAAGACACATTCACATGACAATATACTTTACTGATACTTTCAGTACACGTGGCTTTATTCCAGACGTGCTTAAAAGATTTCATCCACGAAAATAAATGTTTTCTCTTTTATTATCATCATTGGTTTTGGTGCCTCGCAAGGAATCAGCTTTCATTTGCAATCAAGTATATAATTGCAATGTTTTTTGTTCACTTCATGAGTATTATTTATCTAGGATGTAATCCTACGATTTTACTCAATTCTTTGTATTTGTTTTACATATCAGAACATTTACAGAAAAAAAAATATACAAAAAAGTTTAGGCAATATAATTTGTTCTAATGATTTTCACCACAACTTTGCCATAATTTTTTTTTTCTTTACTTAATTCCTGTGATTTTTTTTACCGTCCAATTTGACTTAATGTGACCTTTTTTCGGGCGCAATTAATCTGGGCGAATTTGGGCATTAGTCAATATATCATCTGGGCGACTATTCATTGTATAGTTTGGGCAACAAAGTATCAAAATCCTGCAAATTGGCAAAAATCATTTGGGCGAATCAGTTAAGGAAAAAAGAGGCAGAAGTATTTTAGGAAGTTCTCACGTGGTGATAATTAATCGGTTGGCCGATAACTCAGTAATTAGCTGGTTAATACTTGGCAGTGGTTATCAGCATTAGTTATTCATTACTCAGCTTTGGAAGTAATGTCTCAAACAAACCGACGAAAAAGATGCTTTGATATTTTCTGGCTTTTCTTTTTGTATAGACATAATATTGAAGAATGTTTCGTTGCGGTGCACAACCAACAACCAGATGTAAAGCCAGAATGAGGTGACTACCTTTGCTATCAGAAGTTTGGGGATCGTAACTTAAAAGGAAGACCGATTTCCTTCAGTTTTTGTCCTGGCGCTCTCAATTCTAAAGCGAACCTAAATCTAATTGACTCGCAATTCTAAAACAAAGGATTACCAAGAGATTGGCAAAACTAAGGACCAAAAGCACAAGCCCATCCTCACGAAATCTTTTGAGCAATTTTAACATTCAAAAACTTTTAGAGCCAGAGACAAGGCCACCAACTAAATGCATTATGTAAAAACCCTGCATTTCTATTGCCTCACTTATCCGATACATACAAGTCCAACGCTAAAGCCTGTGTTGTAGTAACCATCGACAGTCACAGTAACTTCTACAATTTATAGGCATAAGCAATAACCACTCCCGGGACATATTATACTATTGAAAATTTGCTGTTGCTGCCTGCTTATTTTCACAAACTAATTATAACCCTTACATAGCAATATGGACTCAATTCAACTCCGGAAGATCCTTAAAATATTTTCTTCTGTATCTCATGTCAATGTGAATTTTCACTTCAACTCTCAACTCTCATCGCTCAAGTCACCTTTACAAGTGTTTTCAGCCGAATGCGATCTCCATATCATAAGGAATGATCTTAAACAATTATTCCTGCCATCAGAGGGGTCAAAAACAATATCACTTCACTGAATAGAAGTTTAAATCTGCATAGACTATTGCAAGTAAACACCAAAATTCGAGGTTAATATGCTAGAATCTCCTCAGAACTAAAAACCATTATTTCAGTTACCTCATTTCTCATATCAATTTCCCCATCTTGCCTCTGTTAACCAACCAATCACTAACTACCATTCCCTTAATTTCATAGGACATTCTTTGTCTTTCAAGAGTATTGCAAAGTCTACCACATCACAGGGCATTTTGGGGTTAAAGAAATGGACAAAGGTTTACATACATATATATTAAGCTGGTCTTCATACTTGTAAATACTATTACATATCCAAAGTAGTCAGGTTATAAAATTGAATTGGTATAGTATCTACTAAGTTTTAGTTGTCTATGTAACAGAGCACTTCGAATCCTAAGTTCTACAAGTTGAGTACTAGTTGTCTGGGTAACCTAATTTAGAGAACTTCGAATCCTCACAGGGTATGTCTACAAGCGTCTACAACCTAAGTTGAGTTCTCAGGGTTGTCTGGGTTGAGTTCTAGTTGTCTGGGTAACCTAATTTAGAGAACTTCGAATCCTCACAGGGTATGCACAGCGTCTACAAGTTGAGTAGTGAGTTCTAGTTGTCTGGGTCTGGGTACCACTAATTTGAACAAGTTGAGTTCGAATCCTCACAGGATATGCAACAGTCTGGGTATGCACAGCGTCTACAATTTGAGTTCTAGTCGTCAGGGTAACCAAATTTAGTGCGCTTCGAACCGTCACAGGACATGCATAGCGTCTACAAGTTGAGTTCTTATTGTCTGGGTAACTGAATGCAGAGCGCTTCGAATCCTCACAGGATATTTAGTCTTAATGAAAAGCGTTGCTTTCCATTAGTATTAGTGTCGATGTTATGGTCTTCTGCAGCTACACCAAGAGCCTGTGCATGAGAATAGTTTGATTTTAGTTTCCATGACATAACCTACCCTCTTAAAAGTGAAAATAGTGTTCAGTTAGCCCCAGCAGCTAACCTAAGTTATTATAATTAATACTATATCATAAGTAAACTTTCCCATTAACAATCTCATGTATTAGTATTGTTACTTCAAACTGCCATCACCTTTCACATCAACAATCCCA
The DNA here is from genome assembly GCF_040412425.1 of Macrobrachium rosenbergii. Taxonomy (NCBI): domain Eukaryota; kingdom Metazoa; phylum Arthropoda; class Malacostraca; order Decapoda; family Palaemonidae; genus Macrobrachium; species Macrobrachium rosenbergii. The sequence goes on from NC_089764.1 coordinate 38,605,503, forward strand.
TATATTACTACCACTGTTCCTTCAAACTCCCAAGAAAACAGAATAGAGAGTGCCAATCTTACACCGAAACAACCGCCATCTAACTTTAGTGCTACATAACTATGAAAGGTGCCATGAAATGCAAACTCTACTATCTGGCTACTTTCGTCCTTTAGTATAGTGTCTTAAGGGAATTGAACTGCACAACCCCACGGGGCGAAAAATTAAGTTTGGGAATTCAGAAAATAAAGGGGTTCCCAAAGCAAGCTTCGGCACTGGGGGAAAGATGGATGAAGGCAGGGGTCAATGAAAATATGCAATGCAATCTGAACTGTATTTCCTAACATGAAAGCTTTAGGGGGGGGGGAGGGTGAGGGTGTTGAGCGCATTGACAGTGATGTTAACAAGATTGCAAAAATTTGAATTACAATTTCCACTATTAACCAGCCTATTAGAATACCTGGCAAGTACACGACATTAGTGTAAAAAAAAATCGGTGCTACTTTGGCGTGTTATCTACATGTCACGAATCTACTTTGGTATGATATCTACACAGGTTCGTTATCTACATGCCATGCAACTACTTTGGTTTGAGATCTAGATTAAGAAATAGCTTGTTGTGTCGTTTGTTAAATTCATAATTGGGTAACAAGCTATATTGCCTCCTAATTTCCCAATTGCTATCTAATTGGGTAACAAGCCTAATTTCTATGTTGTATCGTTTCTTAAAAGATAAAAAATAGGGCAGTCATTTACATTTCTTAAATTTTGCTGGCATACATTCGCTTAAAAATTTTATTCTGTAACTTAGTCTGTAGCAAAGCACTTAAGATGCTCATAAAGGAATTCTACAATGAAACCAGTGACGATGAAGAACAAAGTGTTTCACCATGTCATCAATGTGGTGGCGAGATGAAGGACACTCGGAAAAGACGGCGAAATGGTGAATTTATGCCTGTTCTTCGTTAAGAAACCGTGGATGTCAAACTTTTCGTTCCGTTCGTTGCAGAGGCAAACCAACGTGTAGATAACACGCCAAAGTGGATTTTGAACGTGTAGATAAACTTTTAACCCAAAGTTCCGTTGTAGATCGCGTGTAGATAAACATAACACGCCAAAGTAGAATTCCGACGTTGTAGATATTTTGAAGTATTCCACCGAGTACTGTGTGTCACCATGACAGTTATAGCTTATCTGTCTATCTGTCATCACACACAATGTTTGTTGCTACTGCCTATGTGACTTTCAAGCACGTAAAAACCAGCTCCGAAATAAAACCGGCTGGTTGGGCTCGCTGCGCTCATAACAAATCTGAAGATGACGCCTGGATGCGACTTTTCACGCTGCGGGTGACGGCGCGTCAGCCAGGTACAAGCCCTGCCTGGCCTGACACGGTAATTCAATTGAAATGGTTAAAAGTCAGGCTGGAAAGATGCGCGCTTTCGTAACCAGCTTGAACATTGATGCCGGCACTCGTGGTGCTCCCGCAGAGGACTTAGTAATTGTGCTCCATCATTTTCTTTTATGTAAACTCTTCTTTCTGTTCGAAATGATTTGGTGACTCTCCCAAAGGAACTCAGATCAGTAAATCACTCAGTCAAACTCTGGCTGCAACAGACACGACTCGCGGCTGAAGCTGACTATTCATAGAAACACTCGGTATGACGATTCAAGTGACCCACTTTCGCATGGCTGTCTCGACTAACATTCATCACTAATATTATAAATCAGAAACTATTTAATTGAAAAACAGATTAAGGCTTCCGTAAGCTTTTATTCAAATAAAAAAGGAAAAGTTCACTGCAGGACTGTTTGTGAGCTTCACTGGCAGTATATTCTGCTGTATTCAATTCACCTGTTTGTAATAAATGCATCCTGTTGAAGTGTGTGCGTGTTTGGTTTGTTAATGTCACAATCCTCTAATGCTGTTTATAGTTCGGCGTAAAGAAGGCTAACAAAATTACCTTTACGCACACACACACACACACACACATATATATGTGTGTGTGTGTATTATATACAGTATATATACCGTATATATATAAAATAAAGCTACATTTCCTTGACCTCTGCAGTTCCTTTCCCCGTAATAAATAGAAAATGTTTAACATGTGGAAACGATAAAAATAAAATTTATGATAAATGATACTTGTCGGCCAGTGAGACATCAGATCAACTGTTTTTAAGCATTGTGAAACTGTCCGTTTTCAGGTGACATCGTTTGCAACTGAACGCTCGGTATTGGCTCGATAGCTACAATGTTGTGATTCATTTAAGATCGTGTTTGTTGAAATGTATGTCTTTCAGAAAATAACAATAATGCTTTTCTGTCTAGTAACAACTAATGGTAACGACGACAATCTACACCGGTACATTCGGCGATGGCCGAAAAATTTTCTATGACCTTCAATGGCTCAGTCGACTAAATTCCTAAGTGAAGATATCATATTCTGAAATCTCTGCTCCTCTACAAAAGATATACAACAATACAAGATAAATAATGTAACTATTTTCAACAGATAAAAATATAGTGGTGACTATGTGATAATGTCAAATGAAGAAGAGAGAGAGAGAGAGAGAGGTTGTGTGTTGTGTGTTCCAGCATATTTATTGCACTTCTGTTTTATGTCATAGTATGAAGATGCTCTGTATGCTCGGTACTTCAAAAATTAACTTATTTATATTATATTATGAAAAACCCGTAAAAATATTCTTCTTAACAAAAATAATTATTGTTTGGATACCATAAATATAAACAGAGTGAGAGACTCAAACATCAACCACAACAAAACAAAAAAAAAAAAAAGACAAAAATACGGATGTTCTCCACCAATGAAAACAAAGAGACTGTTCATCGGTATTCTGTATGGCTGGTGTTACGGACGAGGAGACAGACGTGTTTACCACATTGGCTGTAGAGTCACCAATGAAATCACTCGCCCACTTTCACCGTGTGTTCTTATTGGTCTAAAAAGAGCTCTCTCTCTCTCCCTCTCTCGCTCTCTCTCTCTCTCTCTCTCTCTCTCTCTCTCTCTCTCTCTCTCTCTCTCTCTGAGTAGTACTATCAACATCAGCCGTTCGAAACCTTTGAAAGTTGTACAATTTTCATTTGGGGGGACAAATACAGCTTTACATCCATGCGATGAACTGAAGCGTAACACTAGCCTTAGAGACAGGAGGATTTAAAATAAAAAATTATCCACCAGAGTGAAAGATATGCCTTTTTATCAACGCAAAGCTAAATTTACATTTCTCCGCTTCGGATAAGTTGCTCGTGTTACTGCCAAACCAATCTGAGTCTTTATTTTAATATTTTCACTCTGTTTTAAGTGGGCGTAAAAGTCTTAGATACTAACGAATATCCTTAAACTGTCACTTGGCCATATGAAAACAGCGAAACCTGAAGCTGTAATTGGCTTTGTAAAAATACATACAAATAATTCTTTTAACCCCGACTATCTCACCACTCCTATCTTCATGGCTTGGATGCTCTCTCTCCTCTCTCTCTCTCTCTCTCTCTCTCTCTCTCTCTCTCTCTCTCTCGACCGACCGACCGACTACTTCATAATTATCAGTTTTATTTTTTCTTCTTTACGAAATCTTGAACATTGTGCTGTCAACAAACATGGAAGTAAACATTTCCCCCAAAGAAAATTCATTCTTCAATCAAAATACGGGGAAATAGAAAACACAGACAGTGAAATTCAGAGTAATAGTTCTAATAATTGACACATACTAACTTAGAACTCAAAGGATTACTACTGAATCATACCACAAAAGAAAGAGTATTTATAAAAAAAAATAGATAAGCTTCATAAATCTGTGGTTGACGTATGCTCATTACAAGGCCCCGGGGGACTGTAGAGAGCAGTTGCCAGGTATTCATTTTTATATCCCACCACCGAATACCATGAACTATTATAGCTCATGGCGTTCTCATACTAATCTGTAGGCGCCTGTGAGAGGATACAGAATGGTAATACTGACAATTTGTATTTATTTTCACATTTTCTTTCAAAATCGCAATAGATTTTGGTCATTTAAAGGATAATTACTATCGGTAGTAAGACCTCTTATGTGTCGCTTCAACAATACGGTGTTTTTGACTGAAGAAGATCGACTGTAAAATTTCATGAAAATTGGACCTATTTTATACTGCTCTGCTAATGCGAACGTAATGAATGGAAGTGCCTCCCCGCCTTTCCCGTCCCCTACCCCAGACCCCACGCCCTCCCCCTTTCAAGCCTGGGATTAGCTAAGAGGATGGGATTTCTCTCCTCGAGCCAAGCCCAACTGAGGTAACCCTGCTCTCAGAAAACTGTCGTGCGCCCAGATTTACTTCTGGTATACATTCCACCAAAATCCTTGAAAGAACTGCGCGATTCTCTAGGGAAAACAAAAAAACAAAGCACACAAAGAAGGAAACGAAAAGGAAACAAAAGACAGACGATACACATTCGTGTAAATTCGTGTAATCATCAGTTGACGGAGTCAGTCATGGACAGATTTCACATGGGAGTAGCACACCTTGACCCGGTCAGGCGAGGAAGGAAAAATAAGCCTTATGGTCAACGGTATTCGGGTCATTTCTCTTTGTGCTTCAGTTCTGAGTCGTCCTCGAGTTAGCAGACGGTCATTTTGATGGGATATTTTCTCGGTACGTTGAAGACGATCTCGAAGTCTTGCAGTTAAAGTTATTGTTCCCGATAAAGGAGCTCGGTTGTACATAAGTTGCAACAGAAGAGCTATATATATATATATATATATATATATATATATATATATATATATATATATATATATATATAATAACATATATACAATATATATATATATATATATATATATATATATATATGTATATATATATGTGTGTGTGTTGTGTGTGTGTGTGTATTGTTCCCAATAAGGTGGTGTGTGTGCGTATGTATGTACGTTCAGAAAGTCGTATACATTTATTGTTAAATAAAGAGTGTGTAGATCTTACACTGTAAACAACTCCCACCTTGGAACGAATTGCAATAACTGCAAGAAAGCAAATAACTGGTATGCAATGCAAAGGCTGCAAATGCACGTGATCTTGACACCAGTCCCTGCAACTCCTTTTTGACCTCGAATAGGCTCCGTGAGGTTCTCCTTTGGCATTCCGCTCTCACTGCTGTACTTTCAATTTTTTCGCAACCGCAAAGACTGATACTATTACTGTTACGGTATTTTTGTAACAGCAATATACTACTGCTGTTACTGCCATTTATTATTGTCATAATTTTATTTCTAAACCCTTGTGACGTGGTATTTTTGATGCATATGAACTCCAGAACTGTAACCCAGTAGGACAGTGACGAGGAGCAACGCTTCCAAAGTACCACCTGTATCACTGTAGTCGTAGTCACCTCTTCCCTTTCCAAAAGAAAAGTGAAGCATATGTTGCTCGTCTTGGTTAGTTGGGACAAGTAGTAAGGTCCATGCCAGGCTTTTTCATTTCGTATCACGTTTCCTCTGATTCCCGAACGTTGTTTTATTCTCTATCCTTAAACTTCGGTAGGGAGGTGTGTGTCGTCAGTGCACCTCGCTTGATGCACTGCAAGCATCGCTAAAAGGCGTTTGCAGTGTCCCTTCCATAGATATATAAAGAGAGATTGGACAGTCACGTGACTGTCGTGTGCAAGTAAGGCGCCATTGCTATGTGTTGATTCTCAGAGATATGGCAGCGGCAGCGATGGCAGCAACCGCACAGACCAATAGCAGCAGAGCCACCTCTGGCACCCACTGTTGGCCCATCAACTGTATTACATAAAGAAACAGGATCTCAAAAGAACAGGGACCACATTTCACAAGTAACTGACATTTTCATTCACGAAAATCTTTATAATTTTGTTGAAACAACCTCAATAAACGTGTGTTAGATCACAGTCAACTTGCAGTCAACTACACGCTTGCTTTTTGAGCTAGTAAAATAATGAATGTTGTAATAAGCTCTTTATTAAAGCCTATTTGACATTAAATTCATATAGCCTAATAAATTAGTGTTTAGGGTTACTGTCAGTCCGTATAACCATAGTTAAGTCTGACAATTTTCCTTACTACTAGTACTACAATTTACATAGTATCATGAGGCCTAGCCTTAGGCCTGTTGCAGTTCAAGTGTTCATGAAGTGTTATAATGTTATTTGCCATGTTATCAGTAAGTACTCAAACCTCCTGGTATGCAGGGGACTCGGCTGAATTTGATCTGCCAGAACACTTAAAGGTAGTATTCTTCAATTTTACCACTATCATTTTCACCCTAAAGGATACTTCAAATTCAAATTACATTATAGCCAGGGTTGATCATCAAATAACCAAGGGTATCCTACCATAGCCTAACCTTAGCTTAACAAAGGTAGCTTAACTTGACATAACCTTCAGGAATGCTGATTTTTCTATCTGTCCCTCTCCACAGACTATGAAATACAGCTCAAGTCTTGGCTAGCTTTGATAGCCTAAGTTATTCTTACAGACTTAGACTGTACAATGTTAATAAGTTTGTTGAATTACTGGTCAGTATGACTGACATGTTACATAGCTTTATATATGTACCTCCTGGTAATAATTACACTTGAAGCTGTACAAATAGCTTCCATGGCATGGTTCAAATGCTTTGATCTGGTTCTGTACAGTACGTACTGTGTACTCGCCCCTAAATCACAGCTGTATGGAAATGAATTAATGCAGATTGTAATTACATGAATACTGTACAGTACTTAAATAAATAGTTTCTCTTAAAAATGTCTGCAGGCCAGTGTAGGAAGCTTCTTGTTAATAATATGTGACATGTGAGATTCAGGACTGGTTTTTGTCAAATTTGTGTTGAAGATTTCCTGGCAAAAAGATCAAGACCCAAACGCTGGATCACACATATGCAGCAGCAAGCATTTTCTGCCAAAGTGCATTTTCAAACCTCCTGGTATGCATGAGTTTAAGTTTCTGCAGCAGACTTTGAAGCACAGAATATGTTAAGAGGCAACAATTTGGCTACCAAAGTAGATTTATTTAGTCTAATATGAAGTAACCAGAAGGGCCAAGCCGGCATATACATCAGTACTGGCAACAGCAAGATTTATACAGCCCTGCAAACTACAATATTAATTGTACTATATCCCTATTAATAGTATCAGGTACAGTCAATTTTAAAATCCTTTGAAATGACTGTACAGACTACAGTATTGAACATTGGCTGTTAGGTATCAGGCTATTATTAATATGCTTATGCCTATGGATGAAGCTTATATGGGATGACAGCGTTGGAGATGACAATTATTTTGGCATACTGTTATGAAATTTTACTGCCTGTCAGAAGAAGTTGACAGATGAATAAAGAAAGATAATAATTAGTACTGCCTCTAGAGAGTAAAATTATAAATTTATGGTGGAAAGAAAGGCACATAACGTCGGAAAATTGTTCAGCTTTATTGCTCAAGTGTATAAAAACTACAGCAGACAGAATTAATATTTTTATTTCTACATGTAGTACACATTGTCCTTGGTAAATGCTGCAAAGATCATCTACCAGTCTTTAAGGACTGCTGAGAAAATTGGCCTTCAGTGCAGCATGATCATAATGTTGTAACGTCGCCATATCTGCAAAACTTTATGGCTTAAATGTAGAAAAAATATACTAGCAAAATTAAGCATATTTTATTCTGCATACAGTACTTATCGTATGTAGTAAATGGTGCTTAAATTTATTTGACAGTCTTGAAGGACAGCTTAGGAAACATGTTTTAAAGAGTACATGTTTCCCATTAGATTGCATGAGTTGCGTCATTGTTTACATGAGAATCAACACATAGTGATGGCGCCAGGCAGTGCACGTTACAGACTGCTTGCTTATCATACGCCGTCCAGTCTCAATCTCTATATCTAATGGCCCCTTCGGCACCCAGCTGCACCCACGTTTTAGCCTTTTACTTTGCCCCCAATGCTGCTTCCTTTCTTCGTTCTTGTGATCCAGCCGCTCTTTCTATTACATACTTCTTAGTGCAACTCTGGGGTGTTCTTCCAGTTCCACCTTTAGATCCTTTATTTTCTGGATCTCTTTATATCGCCGTCCAACCACTCCAACTCCCTCTTTTCACTATCGTAAGCAGTGAACGGCCGAAAGTGCCCCTTCAGCGCTTGGCTTGACAGCTTGAATTTCCTCAACTCAATCAATTTACCCTCAAACTTTCTTTTTCGCCCTTTACTTAAACCTCTCGCAGAACAAAAACGTGCCCTTCATTCGGGAGGGATGTCACTGGAGGATTTTTTCTCTCTCCTGCCCATTATTTAAAAAGCCAAATGTCTATAGTTTCGAATGACAGTGAATGATGGTGCCGAATGGTTGAGCAATGTGGTCATGCCACTTCCTCGTCGATACGGGAAACCAGATTTTGAATTTCAAATGATATCTGTAGCTGGATTGGACTGCGATGTTGTCTTCTTTCCAAGACAGCAATGATCAACGATGTTAACAACCTTCTCGAAGGTTTTAGTTTGAAGAGAGAGAGAGAGAGAGAGAGAGAGAGAGAGAGAGAGAGAGAGAGAGAGAGAGAGAGAGAGAGTTTTAATAAGACGATGATCCTCGTTTGGTACAGGTAAAGGTGAATTCGGAGCAACGCCCACCCTGACCTTCACTATGAAGGTCTTTCATAAGGGAGACTGATGATTTTATTGGAAATTCGTGGCTTTGCAGAGAGGCGAAGGATTCCACTCAGCACGAAAAAAGTTCTCGCTTTCTTTCCCATATGCAAGCCTGAAGCCCAGGCATGAAGGATGAACCTGTCGTCCCTGGCAACGGCGCGTCCGGCATCCTGGAAACGGCATATCCAGCGTGGCTGCTCCAGACTTCAGACTGGAAAGAATCTAACATACGTATGTATGCTAGAGCGAATGGCCAGAGCTAAAAGTATCCTATGCTTAAAACAATCGTCTGTCATTAGCGAGCAATTCTTGGAAGTAAATTTCCATACGTATGTTGTATGTATGTATGTATATACAGTATATATATACATATATATATGTATATATACATATATATGTATATATACATATATATATATATATATATATATATATATATATATATATATATATATATATCTTCGCCACAGGTACTTGCCTTTGGGCGAAGTACGCAATGCTGATTTCCGCATGTGGAAGCCAGTTACAAAAAGGTAAAAAAGTCCCTTGATAGTGCTGCACGATAACAAGCCTCCGTTGACATTGTTTTTAGATCGGGTGGCGTTATGCCAGCACGGAATCAAATCGCCGAGCATTGCCAAAGTGAAAATGAAATTTCCGTAACCGATGCTCAGATCGACTTTTATTTATGCTCGTCCTTCCCTCTCAGGCTAGAACCCTATCATGCCCCGACTGACTGGGATCTCGTGTTGCTCGACCAATCTGAGCTTGAGCTGGCTGGGTTACTGCATTACAGGTTGCCAGACTGGGCAAGTTTTTTTTTTCTTTCTTTTTTCCTTTAAGCATTTATACGTGCCAGATCTAGTTTTCCCTCCATAATGGAATATCCTCTTAACTAAGTAACGATATATATAGGCTGAGTAATTCATTAAAGGTAAAATAAGAGAGCCAGTTGAAATTCATTGCGATGTCTTAATTAAGCGAAGAATTGAATTTAGAAGTTTACCTCGGACGAGGTTCCTTTATTGAATATCCCCCTCAAGTGCTGTGAAGCCTTTGCATCCGAAAATGCTCGAGTTTGTGCAAGCACGCGGTGGAATATCAGCCCCTCCCCATTGCCCATCACGAAACACAAACACTCGCACATACATCCATACATACGATCACACATACATACATATATATAAATTACAAAAGAAAAAGCAGCCAACTATGATTAATGTTATGTTAACATGTATAAATATGGCCTATGCAATATCCAAAATAACAGTTCTCCAAATGTAAACGTAACAAGACTTCCATTCTTACGCGTAAAACAGAGAAACCGTCTATTTAAGGTGCATTAATATTAACTTTAAAATCGTGGTTTTATCCTTTGGTTGTAGTGGTCATTCCTCCCACATTGCTATGGAAACGAAAAATTGCTTTTCATCGTACTTCCATTGACGGAATAACCGATTCATTTTATCTGGCGACAGAACTAACAGGATCACTGATGTCGATCGCAAATCGATTCGAAATTTGGTCGCAGAAGGCGCTGTGAGTCCAGTGAAGAAGGACAGTGAAGCTCTATGGAACTATGCCTGCTTTGGCCTTTCTGATGCCAAAATTAGTTCTGTACACAATTTCATATAGGTGAATACTGTGTGCGGTATGCTGAGAGAGAGAGAGAGACTTCTCAAATCATAAATTGTAGTTTATAGTAAAACCAAGTCTTGAATATACTGCATTAATTTTCATCCATGTACATTCATCGCTATGAAACTGTCAGCATCAGATCTGTCAAGCATTAACTGATAAATTGTTGTCTTAATATTCTATATAAGTTGCCGACTTTCTATTAGAAGAGTGGGAACCATATTAATATTACATGTTCAGAAATGTATCTCGTATCTTTTATAGTATTATAATTGTATTCTAATACATTTTCTCCTCGATGATAAAAAAAAATTTTAAGCTACAAATTCCTGTGAGGAGAGGAGTATTTAAATACGAATTACCGAGCCAGTTGTCGGGAAATCGGGAACTTTTAAATGGCCTCTCGTCAATTAGGCTTCAATTTTTTGACAGCGAAGAGAATGTTATGGTTCTGCGCCAAATGCTACTCCAAACGCCATCTCTTGGCAGCTTGCAAAACCAACTATTCTTCCAAAGGAGAGCGCCGCTTTATTCAAATGCGTAGTTAGTTTTATCCCAGTTCTTAATGGTTTTATCATAAGCAGACCAATCGCCCCGTCGAAAGGGAAAATGTGCTCGGGTGATCGGGCACCACCCAAAATCTGGGATGGTCAAAAAAAAAAAAAAAAAATAAATAATTAGAAAATTAAAAACTATTTTAACAAAATTTGTTGAAATGAATTTTGTTGAAATGAACAACATTTGAGTTTTATGAACTGATAGACCTTCCGACTGCATTCTGTTTACTGTTAGTGTAACAGAGTAAACCTAAGATTCAAATAGAAAATAGGAAATGGCAAATAATACTTGATGGCAGCAAGACAATTAGCATACAAAAGGAAACGCTCGGTATTCTCTCTCTCTCTCTCTCTCTCTCTCTCTCTCTCTCTCTCTCTCTCTCTCTCTCAATTAGAACTTCAACTCTGAGTTTCTAGCGTTCTCTTCCCTAATATCCTTCCATTTTCTTGCTGTTCCTGATGAAAAGACCTTATGTGCGCAGTGTGCTATCTCACCGTCCATTGTATTTTCCCTTGGACTTATGAAGGGCAGAAGGAATTTCTGTCCTCTCCTCTTCTTCCTCCTCCTCCTCCTACTATTCCTCCTCGTCCTCCTTTGGCCCAGCTCTGTTCCTCGGATCCTCGCCGAGTCAAAGACATTAGGGAGTAGAGGGAAGTGGGTTTCCTATTTATGACTGCGACACAGCTATCTTTATTAAACTTCTTCTTCTTCTTCTTCTTCTTCTTCTTCTTCTTCTTCTTCTTCTTCTTCATATTTGCTGTATCCATTAGCTTGACCGACTTTAAACCTCTCTCTCTCTCTCTCTCTCTCTCTCTCTCTCTCTCTCTCTCTCTCTCTCTCTCTCTCTCTCTCTCTCCTCTCTTCTGTGGGACTATGTTAATATATGGTTAACTTATTAAAAATTTTTCCATTGTCCTTCATTAGCATATATATATATGTGTGTGTGTGTGCGTTTGTGTGTATTATATATATATATATATATATATATATAAAAGCTATGATATCAAGGGAGCGTGCATATCTATAATCGAAATAGAGAATAAAAGGAAAAAGAAAATTAAGATTTATCTAATGCACGGGCATGTATATATACATATATATCTATATGTATAAAAATGGATGTATATATGTATTCATGTATGCATGTATGTGTGTGTGCCAGCATAACTCTGAAACGCATTGAGCAATTTCAACCAAACTTGGTATACATATGACTTACTATCTAGAAATCAGCACAAGCACCAAGTGGGTAGAGGGTGGGAATGGCTTCCCTGAAACGGGGGTGGTTATGCCCGTAGACTTGCTGACTGCAGTTTGTCCATGCCTAGTTTTCAGGTCATGCTGTGCGTATGACTATCTGGATGAGATGCTGTGGGTTGGGGACATTCTGCGTTTGCGTTGCCTGCCTGCCTGCCTGTCCTGCCTGCCTGCCTGCAGTTGTTCCTGCCTCTGCCTCCTGAATGGCAATAAAGGGTGGGGGTTGGAAGGGGTGAAAGAGAGAGAGTGAGAGGGAGAGAGAGAGTGAGGAGAAGGTAGAAAGAAGGTAATCTGGGAGAAGAAGAGGAGAGACAGAAGGAGTTGGAGAAGAAGAGAGAGCAGGGGGTATTAGGGAGGAGAAAGAGGGAAAAGTGAGAGAGAGATGAGGGTGTTAGGGAGGAGAAAGAGGGAAAAGGTGAGGGAGAGTTGGGGAGAGAGAGAGAAAGTTTATCTGTTTTCAAGAGACAAAATTTATCCCAGGCATTGTTTATCCTTAATATATATATATATATATATATATATATATATATATATATATATATATATATATATATATATATATATATATATATATGTCACATACACTGTGACATTTTTTATATTCACAAATTTCGTCTTCTTCGTTTAACGTGCTTTTTCCCATTTTTCATATGGGGTATCGTTTAATATCTAATTTACAGCACTTCAGGAATAACTTACACTCAAGAGCTTCGTCACCAGTGGTATTCGAAAGGCTGCCTGGTTTACAAACATCGAGAATACGGTAACTTTGACCAGTGAGCCATCAGTGGTTGTGTGTGTGTAAGTATGGTCACATTCACAAAGTATGTGTATTATAATGGCCACAATGATCTCTTAACTTCTCTTTTTCTTAATATTTTTTAATATGCTTTTCATTGAAACCCTTGAAATTTAAAATGAAATGATTGAGAAATGTCTCCACCCCAGGTGAGACTCGAACCCACGCAGGTCGAAGAATGAAGTTAGTGATAAGAATTTATGACAGCCTTGGCTGGATGGCTTAAATTAAGCCACAGCCTTATGTCAATGTGAACTCTTGCCCATAAGAAGCTCACAAGCGTGGTAGGTTGTTAAGGGGATATCAGGTCTGGTGTGGAGCTCTAGATTTCGTGCTACCAACCAGGCCGTATCACAACTCATGCTTGCATATCTCTGTTGACTTCAGAATAATTTTGACAGGAGGGTTACGTAAACCCCACCTTACAAAGGTGGCATATTCGTAAACCTTGTTATATATATATATATATATATATATATATATATATATATATATATATATATATATATATATATATCTATATATAGCTAGCAATGTTAACATGGTTTCGTGGGAGCAAGGAATATTTACATTGTTTGTGAAGTGGATCCCGTTGTTCTCGATCATCTAACGGTGTTCTTTCTTGTGCTTGTTCTTGTTCGTGCAGGAAGTGGGAAAAGTCGTGTCCTTGGTCTGGAACTTCGAAGGCAACGGAAAGGCCGTCCCGGGGAAGGAGGGAATAGAGTGGGCCTCTTTGAAAGAGGCTCTTTCCCCACCTTGAAGTCGCCATGCATCGTGGAGCTTCTGGTCTAGTTAGATTAAGTTATAAAAAGTAATTTTCTTATACATTACCTGTAGTTGCTTTGAATATCCTTAAATGCACAGCAATCACGATGATATTACTGACATCGATGATGATTTTCGAGATATTTGTAATTGTGGAGGCTGATATGAAGTATACTATTATGAATATATGTTCATGCATTGTGAGATTATATATATATATATATATATATATATATATATATATATATATGCTATATATATATATATATATATATATATATATATAAACCATTTTTCTTAAGGGGAGGCTACCACATTCATGCCAGAACCTACGTTTGTAAGGTTGCGAATATTCAGTTTATTTTTTTATTACCCGATTGTAGTATGTGTGTTTTCTCGGGAGGGTATTCTGTTATCTCAAATTCCACATTTAGTTATCACAGCCTTTGTACCACACCCTGTGTCCCATGGCCCTCTAAACGTGGGTTGAGTTCCATGGGTGCAGTTGACCTACAAGCACAATTTTCTTAACCAATTAAATAATGAATTAAGTAGATTTTATGTTATTTATTAAATACATTTTCATCTAATTTTACTTGTTATCCCTATTTGTATTCATTTCCATTCCTTGTGTTTCTCCTCCTTTCCTCATGCTTTTCTTTTCCTAATAATAATATCATGACACATGATGATAAATGAGTACGCTAAGATTACCTTTTGAAGGGCCTGGAACTTAACATTACAGAACAGGCTCAGTAGAATGTGTGTGGTCGATGTTTGGGGTGAAAACGATGAGGCGCCGTTGCAAAGGCATTGTACTGATCAGAACTGAGCGAAACTGCACTTCATATCACGAGCAAGGGAACCATTTCAATGCCAAATCACTGCTATTACAACTACTATAGTCCTATAAAATTTCAAAAGTCTTGACAAGTTCCTGTTGTACATTTTAATGCTTTATTACTGCCTCCGTTTTTTTTTTCGTGTGCGCTTCGGAGTTAGGCCTATTCTTTTGACTTAAATTTTTTTTCTTATACTAAAGAAGTTCTTGTTTCACAGGTCTCTGAATCAACGAAATTGTTATTTTTAGACGAACGGCAGAACTTGTCGACGTCACACACTGAGCATAATGACCTTGAGTTTAGAGAATAGCTTTCTCTTCCTTAGGGAAGAAAAAGTAGTAATCCCCCTCTCTCTCTCTCTCTCTCTCTCTCTCTCTCTCTCTCTCTCTCTCTCTCTCTCTCTCTCTTTTACACACACATACACACACACACACACACACACACCTTTTATTCAACCTAAATTTAATTTTTATAATAGCTGAGTAGTGTTGAAGAAGTGTCATTGTTTTCAGGATGCTTGTAAAGAAAGAGGGTTCAGAAAATTTTCAGCGCTGAATAAGGAGTGTTCTGTTGCACTAGCTGCCTTCATTTATTGCTTGGGTTTACGATGATGGACTGGTACCAGCAGCATCTCTCTCTCTCTCTCTCTCTCTCTCTCTCTCTCTCTCTCTCTCTCTCTCTGTGCACCTAAGCTTTCGTCATCAAAACTCTCGGTGTCATATTTTGGAAATCACAAAAAAGTTTGCAATACACTATTATTCTTGTATGCAGAAAAAAAAGGTAGAAACGAATAAACACAACTCTAGCACAGCGGTGAATATGGATAACCGAAAAGCTCGAGCAAATTTGACGGTCGTCAAGGGAAAGTTGTTGGCTGTTCGGATATATTAGCCGCCCACTGGTCGGTAGGTGGGGCTGGGACCCACCTATACACATGCGGAACTGAGATCCACCTAAACTCAGAGTGGCTAAGACCCACCTATACGCATGTGGGACTAAGACCCACCTATACATAGGCGAGACTGGGACCCACCTATACACAGGCGGGACTGAGACCCACCTAAACCCAGGGTGGCTAAGACCCACCTATACACAGGCGAGGCTGAGACCCACCAATAATCAGGTGGGACTGGGACCCACCTAAACCCAGGGTGTCTAAGACCCACCTATACACAGGCGAGACTGAGACCCACCTATACAGTATACAGGTGGGCCTGAGACCCACCTATACAGTACACAGGTGAGACAGAGACCCCCCTTTACACAGGTGGGACTGAGACCCCCCTTTACACAGGTGGGACTGAGACCCCCCTTTACACAGGTGGGACTGAGACCCACCTTTACACAGGTGGGACTGAGACCCACCTTTACACAAGTGGGACTGAGACCCACCTTTACACAGGTGGGACTGAGACCCACCTTTACACAGAGTGGGACTGAGACCCACCTTTACACAGGTGCGACTGAGACCCACCTTTACACAAGTGGGACTGAGACCCACCTTTACACAAGTGGGACTGAGACCCACCTTTACACAAGTGGGACTGAGACCCACCTTTACACAGGTGCGACTGAGACCCACCTTTACACAGGTGCGACTCCCATAGCCATCCACCCACAACCTTGCAGTCACAACTCCTACCCACAACCCTTTACCCACAACCCTTCAACAGCTCTCCACCCACAACCTGTTCCAGAGAGAGAGAGAAATTTATCATGTTTAACCTGCAGAAATCTCTCCTTAAAATCATAAGATAAGTTTTATATAAACTTGGTTAAATGCTACAGTTAGAGCAACAGTAGTATTGGGCCTAGACTCTACAGTGCCAGGCACCTAGCATTTACCTTCTATTCTTTGGAATTTATTCTTAAAAATATATATCAAATAAATTCCAAAGAATAGAAGATAAATGCTAGGTAGGTGCTTGGCAATGCAGTAGACTCTAGGCCTGATGCTACATGACTCTTCAAGTGTAGCATTTAACCAAGTTTATATAAAAATTTATCTCAAGGTTTTAAAGGGAGATTTTTCTACAGGTTTTCCATCAGAGATTCCTCTCTCTCTCTCTCTCTCTCTCTCTCCCTCATTTAATTTGTTTTGGCAGGTATTTTACAGACGATTCCAACCCTCCCTATTTATCCGGGCTTGGGACCGGCACTGAGTTGGGCTGGCTTGCCTGCCCACTCTCAGTGGCTAGGTTAAAATGTTGTTTTATGTACAGCAGGAAGATCAGTCTAGTTCATCCAGTGAAGCTCAGTTGCCGAGCTCCTCCTGACTGACTGAGAGAAAAGGCCAAACACAAATGGGTCACAGAATGGCCTAATGACTGTGGGGTTGAACACAAACACCCAAAGCAACATTAGAGGAACTGCCATGAACACCTTCAAGGGTGGGGGTTTTGGGGGGGGATTATTTTGAAGGTGGGGGAATCATGGAGTCCCTGTCATGCTGCTGAAGATGTGCGCTCAGCCCCATGGTCGCCGAGCCAGTCTGTGACTCACTCCTGTTGTTGGCCTTTTTGGTTGGGCCTTTTTTGGTGGGCCATTTTGGCTGGCCTTTTTTTGGGGTGTCACAGGTCACCCACCCTCCTGCTGTGGAAGGCATAAGGCATCGAGACTTGCCTCTTTTGCCTGTCTCTTCTGAACTGGTGTCTCGGACTTGGCCCTCGAGACATCTGTGTCACCAGTTCTGTTAATTGCCTATGCCATTTTGGTTATGTTGCATCTAGGCCTGATGCTACGGACGATTCCAACCCTCCCTATTTATCCGGGCTTGGGACCGGCACTGAGTTGGGCTGGCTTGCCTGCCCACTCTCAGTGGCTAGGTTAAAATGTTGTTTTATGTACAGCAGGAAGATCAGTCTAGTTCATCCGGTGAAGCTCAGTTGCCGAGCTCCTCCTGACTGACTGAGAGAAAAGGCCAAACACAAATGGGTCACAGAATGGCCTGATGACTGTGGGGTTGAACACAAACACCCAAAGCAACATTAGAGGAACTGCCATGAACACCTTCAAAGGTGGGGGGTTTTGGGGGGGGATTATTTTGAAGGTGGGGGGAATCATGGAGTCCCTGTCATGCTGCTGAAGATGTGCGCTCAGCCCCATGGTCGCCGAGCCAGTCTGTGACTCACACATGTTGTTGGCCTTTTTGGTTGAGCCTTTTTTGGTAGGCCATTTTGGCTGGCCTTTTTTTGGGGGGTGTCACAGGTCACCCACCCCTCCTGCTGTGGAAGGCATAAGGCATCGAGACTTGCCTCTTTTTGCCTGTCTCTTCTGAACTGGTGTCTCGGACTTGGCCCTCGAGACATCTGTGTCACCAGTTCTGTTAATTGCCTATGCCATTTTGGTCATGTAGCATCTAGGCCTGATGCTACGGACGATTCCAACCCTCCCTATTTATCCGGGCTTGGGACCGGCACTGAGTTGGGCTGGCTTGCCTGCCCACTCTCAGTGGCTAGGTTAAAATGTTGTTTTATGTACAGCAGGAAGATCAGTCTAGTTCATCCGGTGAAGCTCAGTTGCCGAGCTCCTCCTGACTGACTGAGAGAAAAGGCCAAACACAAATGGGTCACAGAATGGCCTGATGACTGTGGGGTTGAACACAAACACCCAAAGCAACATTAGAGGAACTGCCATGAACACCTTCAAGGGTGGGGGGTTTTGGGGGGGGATTATTTTGAAGGTGGGGGGAATCATGGAGTCCCTGTCATGCTGCTGAAGATGTGCGCTCAGCCCCATGGTCGCCGAGCCAGTCTGTGACTCACACATGTTGTTGGCCTTTTTGGTTGGGCCTTTTTTGGTAGGCCATTTTGGCTGGCCTTTTTTTGGGGGGTGTCACAGGTCACCCACCCCTCCTGCTGTGGAAGGCAAAAGGCATCGAGACTTGCCTCTTTTTGCCTGTCTCTTCTGAACTGGTGTCTTTATGTTTTCGTCCTCCATTTTTCACCTGTTAACTTTTCTTGCAAATGGCTCTGTTTGTTTTCCACCACCAGTATTTCCGTGTCATCTACATTGCCATTTGCGTCAGCCTGAGCTTGCTTTGCTTTCATGGCCTCCTTCATTGCATTACGCTTCTCCTGTAGGAGTTTCTTGCGAGCCTCATCCCGTGCCCTTTTTTCTTCGGTGCAACCCTTCGGAGCAGCTTTCGTAACTTTTGGTGGTTTTTTATGGGTAGCGCCTTTAACGACATTGTTAGAGGTCACTGTATCGAGTTCCTGTTTCCATCCTTTGTTTTTAAGATCGCCAACCTCTTTGAAAAGTTGGCGTACATTGTCCACTTGAATGGAAACCATGTCCCAAAAGCCAGCCAGATCTGCAGCTATTATAGCAGGTTCATCACCTTTGGGACCATCAATATTTTGTTGGCAAAGGCCTCTGAACTGTTCTATCTTCTGAGAGCTGAGGAGGCGAGCCTTCCCTATTGCTGCGAGGACCTTTCCTTGTACCTCCTCATTCACCTGGTCCCCAAACGTGCCTAGGTCAGATTCAGCAGTGTTTATCAGCTCTCTTAGTTCGGTGACTTCTTTTTCTACTATTCTCAAGAAGAGGCTTCCATCCTTCTCCTGTTCTATCTCTTTCGTCCTCGTTTCCATCTGAGTCTTGTCATTCAGGTGAAATTCCTTGTCTCCTAATTTGCTTCGTACGTCTTCCATTTCCTCTTCAATTTTAACCTTTTCGACTTCACTTTCATTCAGACGTTCCTGTAGTGAGATGCATTTACTTTGAAGGCTGACCACTTTTATCTGCAACTCTTCATTGCACTGTCCGTTGTTCCTGGACTCTAAATCTTTCTCCGCAATGAGGCCGTTCAAATTATCAATTTCTTGTCGTTGATTAACTACTAATCCCTTGTTATTTTCGTTTGCCTGCTTCAGAAGTCGATTTTCCTTTGCGAAAATTTCAATTGTATCTTCAGCTTGTGTGATTTTTTTCTGTGCCTCCTGGCTGAGATCAATCAGTTCCTCGGCGTGCGCATATTTCTCAGTAGCCAAAGCCTTTTCCAGAATTTGGATCCTCTGTAGGAGAGCACCCTCTTTCCTGCTCCACTGGGCCTTTTCCTGGAGGTGGTCACGGTTCTCCTCACGGGCCTCCATCAGTTCCTTTTCCATATTATGTTGAATATCCCGCAAGTCATCCAGCTCAAATCGAATCCTGAAATTCTCATTGACTGTTTCCTTGCGGGCAAATTTTTCCTGCTGAAGCTTGATGTAGAGAATTGCACAAAGTCCTCCCAACAGTCCAGCAAAGCAGTTCTCCCGAAGGATGCCGCCAAAAGACCGAGAAGGAAGGACTTCCTGCGCCATAAAGAGTAATTTCTCAGGTTCCTTTGCAGGAAGCTGGTCCATCGATAAGTTTTGAGGTCGTCCAGAAAGTCCAGCAAAACAGTTTCCTTGAAGGAAACCGCCAAAAGACAAAGTAAGAACGACCACTTGAAATATAGACAATAAATCCAGAAGTCCCTTTGCAGGGATCTGGACCATCAAAAAGTATGTGAGCCCTGCAATCAGTCCAGCAAAACAGTTTCCATGAAGGAAACCGCCAAAAGACCAACTGAGAAGGACCACTTGAAGTATAAACAATAAATCCACACCTCCCTTTTTAGGGAGCTGGGCCATCAACAATTTGGTAACGCGTTCTACAATATTGTTCAACATGTTGCTCGCTACCCATTATTGGAGGTCTGCCTTATGCATAGTTTTAGAAAAAGCCTCGAGCTGACTTCGGCTCCTGAACGCGTCATCATCGGGTTCTGAAGACTAATCCGGCTTCTGAAGGCTTCTCCGGATTCTGAAGACTAATCTGGCTTCTGAAGATTAATCTGGCGTCTGAAGATTTCTCCTGCTTCTGAAGACTTTTCCAGCTTCTGAGGACTACTTCGGTTCCAGTAATCCAGAACGTCTCCTTCGGTGTCATGGATAGGCTCCAGCGTATGCTTCGGTCTAGCGTTCCGAAGTCTTCCGTCTTCACAGAGTGTCTCTCTCTCTCTCTCTCTCTCTCTCTCTCTCTCTCTCTCACACACACACACACACACACACACACACACACACACACACACACACATACGCACGTACTTGCACTGTGACTAAATACTGTGTAACTCGAAGAAAATTCTACCTTGAAATAATAATTTCTTAAAAACTCCAGTGAAAACGAAGACGTAAAATTCATATTTCTTCATTTAGTAAAGAAAAAATCAGAAATTTCAAATGGAAAGAGAACTGAAAGAGGAGAATTATTTGCGTTTTTCCGTCACATCGGCCTAAACTCTGAGCGCTTTCGTCGTAAGGGTTATTCTTTCTTGTACACGCTTTTCCGTACCCTACTAAGGTGATTCTAGCGTAAATTAAGCTTTCGTTATTTGAGTGGAGGTGTTATTCTTACGCATATTTGTTCTGTGCGTCCATACTTTTTGTGATAATCCATCTGAGCAGCTATTCTATAAAGAGGAAGTGATGAGCTTATCATCTGATACCTACGAGATGTTTAAAACTTTTGAATCATAGACACACACATATTGATTGTTATTACGATTATTATTGAAAGAATTGTTAAATATTTCAACTTGTTGAGGCCATTCTCCCAAATGCGCATTTTGTTCTTCGTTATTTTAGTATACTAGGCCTGCTCTGATGCTTCTCCTCACTTGTTTTAGTAAATAATACTGAATACTAAGAAGTACAATTCTTTCCTAAAAAGATTTGAATGAAATCAGACCCTTGTCTTGCGTGTATATATTGATATATTATTAAAATTACACCTAATCCCTTAGCTCTTGGTGCTTACTGTGCCTTAAGGATTTCAAGTGTGTATGTTTAACAATATATCAAGATATTCTTAGAAGAAAAGGGTCTGATTTTGTCTTCAGTACGTAAAT
Source organism: Macrobrachium rosenbergii (assembly GCF_040412425.1). Lineage (NCBI taxonomy): Eukaryota > Metazoa > Arthropoda > Malacostraca > Decapoda > Palaemonidae > Macrobrachium > Macrobrachium rosenbergii. The sequence continues at coordinate 38,626,876 of NC_089764.1, forward strand.
TCTTGTGCTTATTTTCAAAAGAAGAAGATCAGAACTGGTTGATTCAGTCAAAGCGGAGAGCAAAAGTTCAGGATAATGAGATGGAAATAAAAAAAATATATAATAACAAATATACTTAGATTTTTCAATAAAGATAGTAAAAAATGCACTAGATAACCCAGAAAAGTAGAATGAAAATATATATAAACAAAAAAAAATCGCGAACTGGAAATGGTCCTCCATCTTTGTTTACAATTCGTGACCCTCGAGTGTTGACGCATCTCCCTTTGAGGTCCAAATTACTCTTTACATCATTTAGTACCGAAGACCGTTCCCATTTCACTCTGGGTGAGTCACGATTACGGTAATTGAGTCATAATTAGTGTGATAATAAGTAATCATTCCGTTTTCTAGGCACAGGAATAAAATAAATCCCTTTTTCTGGAAGGTCTTTGCCAAAGGCACCTTGTGACATCTGTCGAATTTTTTATATAAATATTTTTTAAAGTTTGGGAAATTAACGGTTATGAGACACCCCCTAGGTCATTTCGAAATGAAGATTGCCTAATTACCCGTAATTAAGTCGTGTGTGATTGCCTAATTACAAGTAATTGAGTCAAGTAATGCATTGAATGAGGGTAGCCCTATTGTTCATATGGAGCCAGCTACGTAAATTGGCCAAGTCATTTAGGTAATCCTACAGTTTAGGTGGTCCAAATTCACTGCATTACGTCAAAGTCAAGGCCAGGGCTCACATTTATCAAATATTTATTGAATAATGGAAAACAATGAATAAATGAGCAGTTGGTAAATCTAAGCAAAACCTCTGCACTGAATATTACCTTGGAAATTGATTTTCTTTTTAATACTTTTACTGTTGCTGATGAAGGAGGTGGTTTTGTTTGTTGTCAGTCAGTTATTATTAACCTCATATCTGCCAGGCATGGTTGGGGACCCTTTGGGAACGCGGGGTTTTGGGTGGGCGGAAAACGCAGGGAGAAAGACCGGACCGCCACGTTGTTATTATGGAATGGTTCCACATATTCTCAAGTCATCAGGGAGCCATATATTTAAGAAGGCATTGCATAAGGAAGCTATTATTTAAGGTACCATCAGTGAAGAAACTCCACTTTTTACCAAAAGTTCCCTTGTAACACTGCGCATGAGCAATGGCTAAAATATAATCAGTTCTGAGGTTAATTAGAGTCAAGCGACAAAAAATAACTAATAAATTCTTGATAAGCAACCAAAACACTATAGAAAAAGTCTGTTTCCAAGGTAATACCGATACAGAGCTGTAATGGGAAAAATATGGCTTTAATTATTTAGTGATTTGTTTAGGAATTGATTCATCATCCTCCTCTAATATCTTTACACTGCTGTTGTGAGAGTGATTGGGACTGTAAAATGTTTTCGTTTTTGCTGTGGACGTCGAGTGCATGGCAGTGTAGCCAGGGAAGAGGGAAAGGAGAAGTGGGGAGGAAAGGGGGAAGAAGGAGGGGGAAAAGGGAAACAAGTAAGAAGATAGAGGAGGAGGGGGAATGGGAAATGGGAGGGAGAGGGAAGGTAAAGGAGGAGGAAGGGATAGGAGAGGGGATGGGAAGGGAAAAAGAAGGGAAGAGGGAAGGAGAGGGGAAATTGGAAGGGGAAGACAAAGGGGGAGAGGAAGTTAAGTTCCACTAATAGAAAAGGATAAACAACGTCACTGAACAAAGACAATAAATAAAAAAAAATCTTATACTTCTATGATGCATACTCAGGTGTGTCTGTGTATTTGTGTGTGTGTTGGGGGGGGGGGGATGAGAAGGACTGTTTCCGTTTCAACAGTAGACGGACCTTTTATCTATTACTTGAAATTCGCTGCACAACAAACCGAGGGAAATTCATACTAGGTATGTTGATGGTAATACCTCAAGGTACTTAAGCATTTGTATTTTAATGGCAATGTATAATTAAGATACGTTTGGCTTAAGATGAACACTGAAAAAAATGCGGTAATTTCGTCGTGAGTAATTTTCTAGTGAGGGGGTAAGTCTGTCACAGAAGGATTTGGTCTATTAATACGCGTGCATGGATGGTGATGAACTGGTCCTTGATCTCCAAAGTTGTGTCCGTAACTACATTTTTTTTAGTGGATTAAGTACCTAGATATGATGATGGTAATACCACAGGGTACTTAAGAATTTGCATTTTATTAGCAGGGTATGATTAAGATACATTTGGCTTAAGATAAACACAGAAAAAAAGTGGTAATTTTCACATGAGCAGTTTTTTTAAGGAGAGGGGTATCCCTGTCAGAGAGACATTCCGTCTGTCACTACTTTTTTTCATGGCGAGAATTGTAACGGCTGACTGTTGTGATGATAGGGAGTTACTTTTTGAATTACGTTGCTTAAAGACTGAATGAAAGTAATTCTAATACAGTCAAACACTCCTGTTTAATTTTTTGGATGTACTAAAATGATTATAGGGTTTGTAGTGGGAGAAATTTAATGAGTGATATATCTCAACGATCTCTGTAGGTTTCAATGTTGATTTTATCGCGGTAATAAACAATTATTGTATTAATAATTCTCATAAACTATGATCAAAATTCACTTAAATTCCGATCAAAAATAATGTTATAGGGGATTTGGATTTATTGTTGTAGATTAACATATGTCTGACAGCACCTGGAGTAAAAGGTGGAGCTTCAGGTGAAAAATGAGAATTAACCGATATAGCACTGAAGAGAAAGGCGACTGAAAAACGAAAATTTCATTTTTTTGTCTGTGTTTGTACGTCTGTCACGGGGCAGAGGTTTGATATAGAATTAAAACAAATATCAAATCATTCACTTATATATATATATATATATATATATATATATATATATATATATATATATATATATATATATATATATATATATATATATATATATATATATATATATATATGTGTGTGTGTGTGTGTGTGTGTGTGTGTGTGTGTGTGTGTGTGTGTAAAAACACATTGAAATTCAATGATCTTTGAACATAACTACACCTTTATCACTTTTATATTGCATTATTTACATGTGTTAGGCTTAGTATCTACCCTAACAAATTCCACTGTTGCTGTCACCATTGTTATTACTGCATCTTTTCAATATATAAATTTAAGGCATACACACAGATATATATATATATATATATATATATATATATATATATATATATATATATATATATATATGTGTGTGTGTGTGTGTGTGTGTGTGTGTGTGTGTGTGTGTGTGTATACATATCTACATCGTATATTTACATTTATATATAAAAGTGAACGTTTGTATGTATATATGTAACTTTGTATATGTGTATATAACTTTGTGCGCTATAGAAATCCGAACCGCTTGACCGACCTAGACAAAATTTGGTACGTGGCCATCATTTGATCCAACTTAGATAATAGGGTAGGTTTCAAACAAGTAACCCACCTTCCCCTTCCCCCATCCCCTTGCCCCCTTCCCTTTGTAACTTACGTGTTAAATAAACTCTACAGGTTTATCATATCTCATTCAATGTACTTGAGACCATAGAAATATATTATTGAAAATGCTTTTCAGTCACCACAGAAATGCCTGGATAAAAGGACAGACAGCACAGTAACATCTTGATAAAAGGGGCAGTCACCACGGTAAAATCTGGACAAAAGGAACAGTCACCACAGTAATACCTGGATAAAAGGGACAGACATCACAATAATACCTGGTTAAAGATGACTGATAGCGCAGTAATAACTGGATAAAAGGACAGTCACCACAGTACTACCTGGATAAAAGGAACAGTCACCACCGTAATACCTGGATAGAAGGGACAGACAGAACAGTCATATCTGGATGAAAGGGACAGTCACCACAGTAATATTTGGATAAAAGGAACAGTTACCACAATAATACCTGGATAAAAGGGACAGTCAGAACCGTAATACATGGTTAAAGGTGACAGATAGTACAGTAATACCTGGATAAAAGGGACAGTCACTACAGTAATACCTGGAAAAAAGGGACAGTCACCACTGTAATACCTGGATAAAGGGACAGTGGAACAGTGATACCAGGATAAGAGGGATAGTCACCACAGTAATTTCTGGATAAAAGGGATAGACAGAGCAGTAATACAGTGTACCTGGTTAAAGGGGACAGGCAGCACAGTAATAACTGGGTAAAGGGGACCAGACAGCATAGCAATGTTTGGACACAAGGGACAGTCACTGCAATGATATCTGGATAAAAGGGACAGACAGTATAGTAATACTGGTTAAAAGTAACAGACAGTACAGTAATACATGGAAAAAAGGGACAGTCACCAAAGTAATTTCTGGATGAAAGGGGCAGTCATCACAGTAATAACTGGATAAAATGGGCAGACAGTACAGTACTACCCATATAAAAGGGAGTCACCACAATAACACCTGGATAAAAGGGACAGACAAAACAGTAATACCTGGATAAAAGGGACAGTTACCACAGTAATTTCTGGATAAAAGGGACAGACAAAACAGTAATACCTGGATAAAAGGGACAGACAGTAATTTCTGGATAAAAGGGACAAAACAGTTACAGTAATTTCTGGATAAAAGGACAGACAAAACAGTAATAACACAGTAATTTCTGGATAAAAGGAAAAAACAGTACAGATAAAAAACCACAGTAATTTTAATACCTGGATAAAAGGGACAGTTACCACAGTAAATAAAAGGGACAGACAAAACAGTAATACCTAGATAAAAGGGATAGTTGCCACTGGATAAAAGGGACAGAGTTAAAAGGGATAGTTGCACAGTAATTTCTGGATAAAAGGGACAGAAAAACAGTTCTGGATAAAAGGGACAGACAAAACAGTAATATACCTAATTTCTGGATAAAAGGGACAGTAATACCTAGATAAAAGGGATAGTTGCACAGTAATTTCTGGATAAAAGGGACAGACAAAACAGTAATACCTGGATAAAAGGACAGTTACCAGTAATTTCTGGATAAAAGGGACAGACAAAATGACCAAGTAATACCTGATAAAAGGGATAGTTACATAAAAGGGACAGACAAAACAGTAATACCTAATTTCTGGATAAAAGGGATAAAAAGGGACACAAAACAGTAATCATATATGGATAAAAGGGATTATAAAAGGGACAGTGAAACAGTAATTATGTCAGTCAGTTTTCTGGATAAAAGGGACTGTTACCAAAGTAATTTCTGGATAAAAGGGACATCATCATAATCAAAAAAGGGACCTGACCACAATTATGTCTGTCAGTTCACATCTGTTTGAAGGGTGACCGTCAACAAAGCCCACCCCACCTTTTCCTTCTCCCTCCCCTACCCCTTCTACCTTCCCCTTCCCTCCTCGCTCCCCCTCCCCTACCCCTTCCACCTTCCCCTTCCCTCTTTCCCCCACCCTCCCCCATCCTTTTCCCTATTCCCTCCCCTTACACATAAGCTGTCATTCAGAGTTTTCCTTGACAGCACTGTGTTGGTTAGCTAATATATTATATATATATATATATATATATATATATATATATATATATATATATATATATATATATATATATATATATATATATATATATATATATATATATATTAGTAGTGGCTAATACAGTAGGTAGTTCTCATCAAGAGTTGAGGTTCTTTATTCATAAGCAACTACTTAAGTCATCCGTAATATTTATGACTGAATATAGATAAGACTTCATCATACTAAAACTTAGGGTCACGAATAGACATCAATATATATTTAAGTGACCTTTTCTATCTATATTCTTAAAGCGGACAGTACCACAGTCATGATACTGTGGTCACAAAAGTGTGAAATATTTTCTATGGGCAGGATTTACATGACAAAAGCTATATCAGAGAAACATTTTTATCCTCTGTCCAAGAAAACTTTAAAAAAGAACGGGATATCCTAGTCAATCTTCACCTTTATTCTGTCTGGAGAGTGAGTATTAATAAAATTAAAGCAAAACTTTGAAAGTTTAACTCAGTTCTTTGTCATTTTCTTTTTAAAGATATGTTCATTCTATTCTACTAATGTTTCTTGCAACGTCAGTACCTTTTTGTTCCCCTGAATGCGCCTGTTATAAATGATAATCAAATATATATACTCCATCATCACGGCCTTCAATAGCAGTAATTACCGAACATTTGCTTCTTTGAAATGAGCCAAAAAGAGAGAAAAAATAAGGCAATTTTAGTGAAAAGCTCCTCTTCTGATGCGCATGGCATTTTACGTATGACTGTGGCCCGTCAGTTATAGCAAACAGAACTATCTGTCCCACTTTTCTTTTTACCTTGATGATCCTGCATGAATATGCAAAGCATTCATCGCTCTGCTTTTATTGTCTGTCAGTTAAAAGTCACTGTCATGGGTTGGAAGTGTCGTCTTAAAGGGCAAATGGCGCAAGCCGAATTTGGCACAGAAGAGAGGAATACACGCAAGCGATGTGGAAATGCAAATGAGAAAGAATACATCGGAAACACTGGTGTTCATTCGTGTTGCATCACGTTATTTTTTAATACTTCCTACTTTAAGAGTGTCTCCACGATTGTGTAGTCTTTTTTTCAGGTTAGTTCCCTAATGAAAAAAAATTACAGCTCGGTGTTGGTGTTAAATTTTCATGTCCGAATATTGCTATAATACTTAGCGTATGTTATCGGGCCAGCCCTACTGTTAATCTCTCTGATGTTTTAACCTTTAAAATCATTTTATTGCAGGAGGTGGCTGATGATCTGTCTATGGGCACCGATATTTCCCAAAATTGCATCGTTCTACTCTTTGGCTGGGAAAAGGAAGTCAACTTTTCTAATACTTATGGTTAGTGCCTCACTTGTCTGGGTATGAACTCTTGACTCATGGATTTAAAAAGTAAACCTACTGAATCATAAACTTTTGTAAAGAGGTAGTGGTCTAGTGTATTTGATTGACTGAATAATGTGTTTGTTTCCGTATCAGAGATGACATCGTGTTCAATCCCTGAAGCTAGTTACAAGGATGTTTCATGTAACTCTCACTGACCAAGATAACATAGGCTAAACCGAGGATGTAATTGCCAACTATAAAGCACTGAGTTTCACTGGACTGTCCACGAAAAGTCGAATTGAAGTATGTACTATAACTACATTGCATCTTTATCGAATCCACGATTGGGTGAATGCCACACGCGGCGATGCACTCCGAATGACAGGAAATGCTCCGGGTCATTTTGAACACCTTAAGTCTTCCTAAAACGTCGAGTGTAACCTTTCTTGATATGTAAGCATATTATTTTAGAAAAAATTTCATTCGGGAAAAGAAACCAATGAATTTTGCAAAGAGTATTGTATGCAGAGAATTGCATTAAAGTAATCTTACATACTGTACGTTGACAAACTACGTTAACAAACAATTGTCTTGATTGATGTTACAGTAAATCCCTTATACTACCTTTACCGCGAATGTTGCAATGTCAAAAGAGAAATGGCTTGCTGAGGAATGTGTCCAAACTAGCATTCAGGCTAGTAGATGTTTATTAAGACAAATTCATTGTTAATAACAGGTGGAGATTCTCCTGTATGCACGGTACTGGTTACTAGTTATGTTCTTGATTTTTATCCATACTCCGTCAAAAAAAAGAGGCTCTGCAGATCCACACCTCATAATGCAATTCACAATTGTGTGTTCTGTGTCACTAATCTTGTTATCGCTGTTACTTTTTAGATATCTAACAAAAGTTTAAAGTGCTCTAGATGCTTATTATAAAGATGCAATTTATGCAGTTTAGACTAAACAATTTTTAGTTTCCTGTAAAAGAAAACTATTGTGCCGGCTTTTTCTGTCCGTCCGCCCGCCCTCAGATCTTAAAAAACTACTGAGGCTAGAGGGCTGCAAATTAGTATGTTGATCATCCACCCTCCAATCATCAAACATACCAAATTGCAGCCCACCAGCCTAAGTAGTTTTTATTTTATTTAAAGTTAAATTTAGCCATAATCGTGCATCTGGCAACGATATAGGACAGGCCACGGCTCATACAGCATTATACCCAGACCACCGAAAGATAGATCTATTTTCGGTGGCCTTGATTATACGCTGTACAGAAAACTCGATTGCGTTGAAGAAACTTAGGCGCATTTTTTACTTGTTTAATGCTAGGAACTGACAGTCACATACGTTAGAGGCCTTACTTAAGCATTTGGCTTCGGTAATTTCGTTTAATAATATCGCCTTCATGACCCTAGCCATAAAGGCGAAGTCCCCGTAGTGGGTAGTGCCGTCAGTGCACCTCATGCGATGCACTGTAGGCATTACTGAAGGTTCTTTGCAGCGTGACTTCGGCCCCTAGCTGCAACCCCTTTCGTTCCTTTTACTGTACCTCCTTTCATACTCTTTTTCTTCCATCTTACTTTCCACTCTCTCCTAACAATTGATTCATGGTGCAACTGCGAGGTTTTCCTCCTGTTACACCTTTCAAACTTTTGCTGTCAATTTCCGTTTCAGCGCTGAATGACCTCATTGGTCCCAGTGCTTGGCCTTTGGCCTAAATTCTATATTCAATTCAATTCATAAAGGCGAAATGAGGCGGGTAAAAATAAGACGTATACAGGGCATATTAAGAATACTTAGACCTAATGTATATCCTTAATTCACAAACACAGAACTTATGCAGTTGTCTCAACAGAATAGTAAGGGGCTTTTTCAATCAAAATCGCTCTATGCTCCTTTGAAGGTAATCCAAATCTCAGCGAATTCTACTAACATGGACATCCAATATTAGTAGTGGATAATAATATAAAACAGTATGGTATTAAACCTATCTCTCATCGATGCAAGAAGGAGATGAAGACAGCAGTGTCAGCACGAACTATGAGAAAGCGATTCATTTTAAGTCTTCTTAATCTGCCTTTCCACTTAAAGGGAAACTTTGTAGAAAACTTGAGAGCAACTCCAAGTGACTAAGTCGGTAAATAACTCCTTCCTGCCTCTTTTAACTATTTATTCTCGGTCTGGAATACCGTCTGCCACCTTGAGGCTTTCCACTAAGTTAAGTATACCTTAGTTTAACCACCGAGCTGATTAACAGCTCTCCTAGGGCTGGCCCGAAGGATTAGATTTACTTTACGTGGCTGAGAACCAATTGGTTACCTAGCAACGGGACCTACAGCTTATTGTGGAATCCTAACCACGTTATGACGAGAAATTAATTTCTATCACCAGAAGTAAATTTCTCTAATTCTTCATTGGCCGGTCGGAGAATCGAACGCGAGGCTTTCCCCTAACCTCTCCTCACACACGTTAGGTGCACTCGAAGGTACTAAACCCCGAAAGGAAATATATTCAAGAGAGTATTAACGCTTATCCGGTATGGCATCTGACGCGCGTGAAATGACCAGCTCAGGTGTACCAAAGATGAAACTGACTACTAAATGGTTTTTAATATGGCAGGCAAAAGGAACCTAGCTGTCTTGTAAAACCTTTAACAATCCTCTGATTTAGTAGACAATTAAACAATGGGATAACTGGATGTGTAGCTTAGAACTTCTTATATTTTAAGGCATTACTTGGTACAAAAATTATATGAGGAGATTTCTGTCACCTTTAACCAAAGTTATTCTTAGTTGTGACTTGGCTTACTTACCTAAAATAGGAACTTATAACAGGGAGTATGAATACTGTATTCATTAAAACTTATTGACTAATTTCAAAATAAGCGTTATAACCGTAATGATAAATGATGGATATACCACACAACCTCACTGCAGAAAATACTAGAATCAGAGTAATTTTGTTGTATTAATTTTAAATATCAACGAAGGAAAAAAATTTCCTGATAAACGTGTACAGGCTTTCTAGTTTAGATGAAAGTCTAAACTATGAATATTCAGTTAAATATATTAATGTAGAAGGAAACTTCGTATCAGGTTATATGACTCATCACAGGAGTCTAGGAGGGAGAGAGATCCCGAGAAAAGTTCACGTATTAATAAACCGAGCAGATATTAAATGCCAGTTTTCTTGACTTTTATGAAGAATAACCGATTACCGGACTAAAATAGTAGTCCGAGAAACTCGCTTATGAAATATGCGAAGGAGAGAGTCTAAAGGAAGGAGATGTATCTTCTGTACATAAAATATTCACCGAAAATGCAGAAGTTCCCTGAGAGTAAATGCGCCATGTTTCCACTCGGTAATTTCTGGGTGGAATATATCTACATTTATTTGGATATCATTAAGACGCATCCATTCGCTGGAGGCTTTGCGAATATACTGGGCTAAATCAAATGGAAAATATGAGAAATAAGGTTATACAAAATACGTTGTATAGACGTTGCATAAGTTACAAATATACAAGATGATATTCATTTGTAACCTTTATGTTTTTTGTAGTGTCTGTGTTGTGGGTTTTTTGGAAGAATAATGGAAACGTTGAGAGTAACGATTATTCATTCATGCGAGGCATTTAAGTAAAAGAAAAGAAAAGAAAAACTAAAGAACTAAAGAACAAAATGTACAATATACATGTATATATACTATATATATATATATATGTATATATATATATATATATATATATATATATATATATATATATATATATATATATATATATATATATATATATATATATATATATATATATATATATGATTATTATCACTTTTGTATATTAGGAATGCAGGCAAAAAACTGAGTAATGATGGGTGCATTGAGGGACTGGAATACATTTTGACATTTTACCTTGGTCGTATAAAATGGGCGAACAATGAAAATGCATTTTTCATTATGTCGTCAAGAAAGTTCTGCCTTTTTAATTCACAGCTATTGAAGAATCATGCTGAAAGTAGCCTTTTCATGCACGAGATTACTGAAAACAGTAATTAATGGAATCACTGATAAAATGGACTTCAAAGTAATTATAGGGAAGGATAAAATACAAAAAAGGGTAGAAAATGAGTAAGATGAATAAAAGGTATGTATAAAATTTTATTTAATTCATTAGCGAACAGGTCTCTAGATGACAGCTATCTTGGAAAAGACAAGGTGTTTTTAAAATCTTGGTTTTAATGAAAATTATATTTCCTTATACATTTATTTAGCGTCTTGAAATTTCTAAATACTTCCACCTTTAATGGATAGTAGTAGTAACCGAGTCTTTATCTTAAAAGGCTCGTTGTAGATTCTGTAAGTCAGTAAACTTGGACTTAGAATTCTAACTTAGTCTTTGGGCACTCAGAAATTGTTATATAAGTTCACAAATCACTTTGGTCCTTCAAATGTCACTCTGCACACATCTCAGCACTCTCTGCCCTGGTGCCTCCTTCCAGCTGTCTGCTGCTCTAGGAACCTCCTATATATGGGGTTCTGTCTGATATAAGTTTCCCAAGTTTCATCTCTATGGTCTCTCTTTTTCATTAATGTTCATGTTCACTTTTTCTATACATTTAGTTCGAAGGTTGTTACCAAGTCGATGGCAACAAGATGTCGGCCGGCCATCTGCCTCGGGAGGCTCTCATGACGTTCTTGTTTCGATTAGCTTCTCAACTCTGTTAACTGATTCACTGTAAACGATGATCACACTTTTTTCGTACGAAATAAACAACATTAATTTCTGTGGGCGCCAAGACGTTCGCTCTGGCACCTGGGATCGCTCAGTTCGTTATCGTCTTTTTCTGATTTTCTCTCTGTCTCGGTTATTATCGGTATCTTCTGTAATGCCCTTTTGCTTTTTTTTAAAGGTATTTAGTTTATTCCATTATAGACTCGATTCCATTACTTATATTATATATATACATACATATATATATACATATATACATATATATATACATATATATATATATATATATATATATATATATATATATATATATATATATATATATATATATATATATATATATATATATATATATATATATATATATATATATATATATATATCATTTATATGTGGCACCTAGGGATGCATAGGGCCTCGATGAACTCACGCCACCACATTCTGTCCTGGGCTAACTCCTCAAGATCTCACCAACACTCGTCTCCTGCTTCCCACCTCATTGTCCTCAACCACGTCTCCTTTGGCCCACCTCTACCACTTCTACCAAGGGCAACCCACCCCGTTGTATCTCATACTATTCCCTGTCTTCTATACACATAGCCTAGCCACTTCCAGCATGAAAACCTAGCATACTCATCGACTGGCTGCATCCCCATTACTTCTCTAATTCTGTTATTTCATATCCTATCCCCCCAATTAATTCCTAATATTCTTCTGGGCGCCATAGTTTCAAATGCTAAGATTTTATTATCCAAAGTCACTGTACTGTACCATGACTCATGCCCATAAATCAAATTACTTCTAACCATTACTTTATAAATTTTGATTTTTGTATGCACAGAAAAATTGCTATTATTCCAAATATTGTTAAGCATTCCCATTGCCTGATGAGCCTTTTTTAATCTTTCCATAAATTCTGTGTTCAGAGAACCATCCTTATCCAAATAAGTACCTAAATATTTAAACTTATCCACTTGCCTTAAAACCAAGCCTTCAATTAGACAATCCTGTACATTTTCAATATTCATATTCATGATTTCAGTTTTTAAACTTTTAATAACCAAACCAAACTTTGACTTTCTCTCATTAGAAAATCCAACACTCTCTGCATCTTTTCTGGTCCCACGAAGATCAAAACCATATCATCAGCATAATCCAAGTCAAGAAGTTTCCCATTTTCTCCCCAGAGTATACCTGCATCCGTTCTCTTTGAACCCTTCTCGTAGCGTCATCTACGACCAATACAAACAACAAAGGAGACAGAATTCAACTCTGAATCACGCCAGACTTGACATCAAATGGATCACTCAAACACCCATCAACCATCACTTTACAAGATGTGCCCTCATGCATGTTCATGATAACCGTCACAAACTCTTCCTGTATTCCATAATGCCTCATGAGTTTTCCCATAGTCCGTCTCGCAATACTACCATAGGCCTTTTCAAAATCATCAAAACAAAGACTTAACGTAGTTTTCATTTCATTAGCTTGCTGCATTAAATGCCTGACTATGAAGATGTGATCACTGTAACCCCGCCCCTTTCTGCAAGCAGCCTGTTCATCCTTCAGAATACCATCAACTATTGGCTCTAACCTATTCAACAATACTCTATTGAAAATTTTCAAGGCTACAGGTGGCAAAGTGATTCCCCTCCAATACCACACCTACTCAGCTCTCCTTTCTTTGGAACTTTAATGATCACACAATTCTTCCAACCTAATGGTATATATATATATATATATATATATATATATATATATATATATATATATATATATATATATATATATATATATATATATATATATATACACATATATATATATATATATATATATATATATATATATATATATATATATATATATATATATATATATATATATATATATATATATATATATATATATATATATATATATATTATAACCATATCCACACATTCTCTGGAAGAATTCATGTGTTGTTGCATTTATGCCAGATCAGTAGCGTATGGTTTATATAACTGAGATACATGAAAGAAATGGTACATTCAAATTTCCAGAGGCATATAAAGGACACGTGTATGCTTTCACATTAATTCCATTAAAATTCGGAGGATATCAATTTCTCCTCCAGCAATTTTCCCTAAGCCCAAATGTTTGTACTTAAAAATCAAAGCAAGAGGGTTAACCCTTTGCTTCGAACAGGATGAAATTCTTTGCTTTTGAAATTCTCTTATATTTGTAAGTTTTCATGAACTCAACCATTTACCAGCACCTCTCGAAGCTTAGCAATATAATTGGTTCTCGCTATATTTCAGTGATATATTCCACTATTCATGCAATGTCCATATCCATCATGTTATGTTGAGACTCCTCCCTCTGCCATACTTGGATTTTACCTGCTCGAGAGCGGAGAGATGATTTGTTTAAAGCATTGGCTGCTCTCCCTATCTGTTCTGAAGTATTGGAGAAGTGTTTTGACTATAGTTTAAATGACAAACACTTCGTTTCTTCTAAATCGTTGTATTTTCATCAGTTTTAGAATAGGTTTTCTTTATTCTCCGTTAAATTAAGAGTTTCACAATTATAGCTCGAGCTACGTTTTTTTTCTTTAATAGAGGAGGAAAATAGTGAGATGCATAGGATGAGGATGAAGAGAAGATACAAATTTTACTGTGCTTATCTATCGTAAGCTGAGTACAATCTCTGGGAAAATCTCTCATGTTGAATTACTCTCTTGATATACCAATATAGCTTGGCAATCAGACGATATATCTGAACAGTTTGACATGTCTGTATAACCATAGAGATGTCACCACTTGCATATTAGTTACCTGAATACCTTTATCAATATTTCTGATTCATGCTACTGATTTCGCTGTTACGATGAAACTTGGGAAGATACATTCTTTAGTACGCCATCCATCACTGGATATTATAGCGAGAAAGGAATTAAAAGGTTTAAGAGGTTTACTAATTTACCGTTTATAGGCGTTCCAGGTTTACACCACAAATTTCGTGAGAGCTCTAAATGGGATGCCATTAATTAGTTGAAAGTATAATTTCAGAGCGATTTGAGGACAGTCAATAACAGAATAGAAGAGCACGCTTAGAACCACGTTTATAAAACTATATATATGGGAAGACGAGAACCTTACTAAGAGAGGTGTTTTTTTCTCTCCATATAACATTCAGTGATATGCGACTGACTACTGGGATTTCTAAATGATACAGAATGTATAAGTTATAAGGGTGTACCGATATCTCTCGTGGGCACATTGGACGGTTTCAAATTGGAGAACGGGAGAAATAAGCGTATACAAATTACGTTATCTGAACATGAAGTACAAATGTGGAGAATTACAAATGTAGTGAGCGGGCAAGTGTAAATGCACCTTTTCACTTGCGGATCGGCACACCCAAATTCCAGGTGGCATTATAAAGGTTGTTTCTGACCACAAGGAAGGAGTTCCCATTCCTAATCTGGGTCACTATTCCCTGGACGCCTGCTGTCATTTTCCTCGTGGTCTTCAGTCCTCTACACTCTACGTGGCTGTCGATAATTATAGTTCATTTCCATATGTTCAACACAGATTATTAACCATTACATGTATATGTATGCGTGTGTGGTTGTGTGAGCGCGCGTTCTCGTGGGCATGTGGGCGAAATGGATTGCAGACCGCAGCATATTAACAAAAATCCAGCTTTTCATTGTGATGAGTCAATAACAAAGTACAGCAGTATTTATTTCCAGACCATTGTGCGACGTTTTACGTTGTATTCACAAGGTCAAGGTCACTCCCATAACAATCCCCAACCAAACTCTTCAAAAGAGAAAAAAAGTACACCTTAATTTAACCAGACCACTGAGCTGATTAACAGCTCTCCTAGACCTGGCCCGAAGGATTAGACTTATTTTACGTGGCTAAGAACCAATTGGTTACTTAGCAACGACCTACAGCTTATTGTGGAATCCGAACCACATTATACCGAAAAATGAATTTCTATCACCAGAAATAAATTCCTCTGATCCTTCACTGACCAGCCGGAGAATCGAACGCGGGCCTAGGAGAGTGCTAGGCGAGTACGATATCGACCCATCCAGTGAAGAACTAACGAAATTAATACATTTATTAGACCCATAAGAACAAGAAACAAAATGTAAAACTAATGTAATAATGTAGTTACCCAACGTAATTATATTATATAAATATAATGTACATAATTAACCACCCCCTAAGTAACTAAGCATAGTAAATATAAGTAACCCCAAGTCCCTCCCCAGTCACATTTCCATCATAAGCGCGCGCACACAAATATATACTGTATATAACACATTTCCTTACCTTTGTAATCTGTTTATATACTTAGAGGTCCTTCAATAAATTCACTTCTACGAACTTTTATATGTCCCTCTGTATTCACTTACGCGAAATTTTGAATAGTTTACCCTTCGTTTGGTTATACGGTGGCCTTAATTTTGGTAATAAAGTCACAGAAAAAAAGTCTTAATTTTGGCTAGGATAAAAGTCACAGAAAAAAGTCACATTAATTTGTGGTGAACGGTAATAAAAAAAAAGTCACATTAATTTGGAAAAATTCACAAATTTTGGCTGGGAAAGATGTCAGATAATAAAACAAAACAATCAAGTCAGTCATAATTTAAGTCATAACCAAATAAAGATAAAAAATTTAAATCAGTTATTAGCTGGCAATACATGACTTACATATCACTGTATATATATTATGGCATTACATGTTAAAATACTTAACCAGATTAGCCCATTTGGGACTGACTGACTTGTTCTCGATTTTTCAACATTGTTTTTATGCCCCATGGAACGGTCTTACGCTGACTTAGTTCTATATATGCATGAGCGTGAGCGCCCGTGTATTTTGAACTTTCAAAAATTTTTAAAAATATAATGATGGTGATCTTAACATCAAATCTAAGGAAAGAGTGGGTTATCTTGGGCATTGACAAACACTTGACAAGTGACTCCCATATAATCATGTTTCAGTGCAAAGCTAAACCTATTCCAGTAGAAATATTGACTTTTTCAGCCTCTCGTGTAAACAGCTTTGTATTTTTTACAATATTGACAATAGACATTTATACATAGCTAATGGTGTTACATTCCTAGAAGCATGGAAGTACACACGAAATCTATATTCAGCCTAAAGGCAGGGTTATGCGGATCCATCTGTCGTCACTTATTGTTTACAAATTCAGCAACGGGTTTTATCTACAGCGAGCAAATTCAGCCATATACATAAAATTTATTTTAAGTTGGTTTACAAAATGCGGTGATCTTCTAAGCCTATAATTGCTGTCCATACTCAGCCACCTGGATACGCTAATCATATCTGCTGTCTAGGTCAGGTAAGGAACAATAAGTAACAGTAGCTTACTTTTGCTGTGTACATACTTCCCTGAAATAATGAAAATGAAAGACATTCACATGACAATATACTTTACTGATACTTTCAGTACACGTGGCTTTATTCCAGACGTACTTAAAAGATTTCATCCACGAAAATAAATGCTTTCTATTTCATTGTTATCATTGGTTTTGGTGCCTCGCAAGGAATCCGCTTTCATTTGCAATCAAGTGTATAATTGCAAGGTTTTTTTTAATGTTTTTTTGTTCACTTCGTGAACATTATTTATCTAGGATGTAATCCTATGATTTTACTCAATTCTTTGCATTTGTTTTACATATCAGAACATTTACAGAAAAAATATAAAAAAAGTTTGGGTAATATAATTTGTTCTACTGATTTTCACCACAACTTTGCCATAATTTTTTTTTCTCGACTTAATTCCTGCGATTTTTTACCGTCCACCATGACTTAATGTGACCCTTTTTCAGGCGCAATTAATCTGGGCGAATTTGGGCATTAGTCAATATATCATTTGGGCGACTATTCATTGTACAGTTTGGGCAACAAAGTATCAAAATTCTGCAAATTGGCACCAATCATTTTGGCGATCCAGTAAGGGGGGGGGGGGGAAGAGGCAGAAGTATTTTAGGAGGCGTTTTCACGTGGTGATATAACTAATCGGTTGGCCGATAACTCAGTAGTTAGCTGGTTAATAATTGGCAGTAGTTATCAGCATTAGTTATTCATTACTCAGCTATGTTAGTAAATGTCTCAAACAAACCGACGAAAAACGTGCTTTGATATTTTCTGGCTTTTCTTTTTGTGTAGACATATTTAAGAATGTTTCGTTGCGGTGCACAAGCAACAACCAGATGTAAAGCGAGAATTAGGTGACTACCTTAGCTATCCGAAGCTTGGAGAGAGATTGGCAAAACTAAGGACCAGAAGCACAAGCCCGTCCTCACGAAATCCTTTGAGCAATTTTAACATTCAAAAACTTTCAGCCAGAGACAAGGCCACCAACTAAATGCATTATGCAAAAATCCTGCATTTCTCTTGCCTCACTTAATCGATACATACAAGTCCAACGCTAAAGCCTGTGTTGTAGTAACCATCGACAGTCTCAGTAACTTCAACAATTTATAGGCATAAGCAATAACCACTCCCAGGACAGCTTATACTTACTATTGAAAATTTGCTGTTGCTGCCTGCTTATTTTTACAAACTAATTATAACCCTTACATAGCAATTTGGACTCAATTCAACCCCGGAAGATCCTTAAAATATTTTCTTGTCTGTATCTCATGTCAATGTGAATTTTCACTTCCAACTACAGTATTATCGCTAAAGTCACCTTTACAAGTGTTTTCAGCCGGATGCGATCTCCATATCATAAGGAATGATCTTAAACAATTATTCCTGCCATCAGAGGTGTCAAAAACAATATCAATCCGCTGAATAGAAGTTTAAATCTGCATAGACTATTGCAAGTAAACACCAAAATTCGAGGTTAATATGCTAGAATCTCCTCAGAATTAAACACCATTATTTCAGTTACCTCATTTCAGTTACCTCATTTCTCATATCAATTTCCCCATCTTACTTCTGTTAACCAACCAATCACTAACTACCATTCCCTTGATTTCATAGGACATTCTTTGTCTTTCAAGAGTATTGCAAAGTCTACCACATCACAGGGCATTTTGGGGTTAAAGAAATGGACAAAGGTTTACATACATATATATTAAGCTGGTCTTCAAACTTGTAAATACTATTACATATCCAAAGTAGTCAGGCTATAAAATTGAATAGTAGGTAGAGCACAGCATCTTCTAAGTTCTAGTTGTCTGGGTAACCTAATTTAGAGCACTTTGAATCCTCACAGGATATGCACAGCGTCTACAATTTGAGTTCTAGTCGTCAGGGTAACCAAATTTAGTGCGCTTCGAACCGTAACAGGACATGCATAGCGTCTACAAGTTGAGTTCTTATTGTCTGGGTAACTGAATGCACAGCGCTTCGAATCCTCACAGGATATTTAGTCTTAATGAAAAGCGTTGCTTTCCATTAGTATTAGTGTCGATGTTATGGTCTTCTGCAGCTACACCAAGAGCCTGTGCATGAGAATAGTTTGATTTTAGTTTCCATGACATAACCTACCCTCTTAAAAGTGAAAATAGTGTTCAGTTAGTCCCAGCAGCTAATCTAAGTTATTATAATTAATACTATTATCATATAAGTAAACTTTCCCATTAACAATCCCATGTATTAGTATTGTTACTTCAAACTGCCATCACCTTTCACATCAACAATCCCATATATTACTACCACTGTTCCTTCAAACTCCCAAGAAGACAACAGAATAGAGAGTGCCATCCTTCAAGATATATTTAATAGGGCACCAATCTTACACCGAAACAACCGCCATCTAACTTTAGTGCTACATAACTATGAAAGGTGCCATAAAATGCAAACTCTACTATCTGGCAACTTTCGTCCTTTAGTATAGTGTCTTAAGGGTATTGAACTGCACAACCCCACGGGGCGAAAAATTAAGTTGGGGAATTCAGAAAAATAAAGGGGTTCCCAAAGCAAGCTTCGGCACTGGGGGAAAGGTGGATGAAGGTAGGGGTCAATGAAAATATGCAATACAATCTGAACTGTATTTCGTAACATGAAAGCTTTGCTTAAGAGGGGGGGAGGGGGAGGGTGAGGGTGTTGAGCGCATTGACAATGACGTTAACAAGATTGCAAAAATTTGAATTACAATTTCCACTATTAACCAGCCTATTAGAATACCTGGCAAGTACACGACATCAGTGTAAAAAAAATTTTAACATCCCAAGACCTAGGCCTTTTAGCAAATCATTAAGATCCACCTATCACCTATCTAGTTCCTATTTACTAGTGGGAATGAAATTCTAAATTCTAAGGTATAAAAGTATGTCAGAAAAGAGTTACACCCATTACCCTAATTCTCACTACTGGGAATGAAATTCTAAAGTTAAAAGTACGTCAAACTTGCAATCCCTCTACTATACTCAAATCTCACCAAACAAAGGGCTCACTTACTGTAATACCCCTGCTATTAACTTGCACTGTCAAATGTGTCTAGGTCTGACTATCATGCTTTTTACCGTCTATTCCCAGCATCCTTAAGAGATAGACTTTGCATTTATTACCTTTATCCTAACCCTCCATCTATATAAAATTAGAACATTCTTCAACCTACTCTAGCCCAACCTATATTTCAAGTTCCATATCTAACTTCCCATTAAGTCCTAGCTACACAAAAACTATCAACCTTGCAGTTCTAACCTAAGTAAGAAGTTGGTTGGATTGAAATACCTATAATGCATGGTGACAAAGTCACCATGCTTATTTTTGAACTTCCTGTTGTGCATGGTGACTAAGTCACCATGCACAACATGCAAGTCCACCTTTGCCTGGCAGGTGGCATCGCCACCCCGGCAAAGGTGGACTTGGGAAGTGGCCAAAGAATAACTTACTCTAAAATCCCAAACTTGCTTTAAATCCGCACACAAAACTTGCTTCAAACCCGCACGCAAAACTTGCTTCAAACCCGCACGCAAAACTTGCTTCAAACCCGCACGCAAAACTTGCTTCAAACCCGCACGCAAAACTTGCTTCAAACCCGCACGCAAAACTCCCCGCACGCAAAACTTGCTTCAAACCTGCACGCAAATTGCCAAACCCACGCAAAACTTAATTCAAACCCGCAAAAACTTGCTTCAAACCCACGCAAAACTTGCTTTAAACCCGCACGCAAAACTTTTTAAACCCGCACGCAAAACTTTTTAAAACCCGCACGCAAAACTTGCTTTAAATCCGCATAAAACTTGTAAATCCGCACGCAAAACTTGCTTTAAATCCGCACGCAAAACTTACTTTATACACAAAACTTTACTTTATACACAAAACTTTACTTTATACACAAAACTTTACTTTATACACAAAACTTTACTTTTGCAGCTGAAATATTACTCAAGTGCTTTAAAAATTGTCACTGTTCAAAGACATCAAAATTCCAAAATAGAGACTTAACTAAACTTTACAACTCCAAACAAACAAAACTAGCTAAAATTACAAAATCAAGCCACATAAGGCAAAAGTTTAAATATAAAAAAGTTTAAATCCACTTAAAAAATACTAGATTTACTCTACAAACTTTTAAAAATCAACTTCCACACACATTAAACTAACAAAATTCCACACACATCAACTTCACACATTAACTTTTGATGTTAACTAAACTAATAATCAAAAATAAAAATTAAAGTATATAAACTTTTGATAACTAACTAATAAAAAATAAACATTAAATACTTAAATCAAGTTCTGAAGCTGAAACAAATCCTAAAATTTAGTAAAATATTCAAATCTGGGAAATTTAAATTTTAACCTTTGCAATTTTAAAGATAAAAACAATTTTCAAAATTCTCAAAACTAAGGTTTTGAATCTGAAAAAAATAAACCAAATGCATTAAAACAAAGTCTAAACTTAAAATGAAAACTCAACAAGTATAGGTTCTGAAAAAAGCTAAGCTAAAAAATGTTTGGGGAATTGAAGTCACTCAACTAAAAAAAAAAAAAAAAAAAAAAAAAAAAAACACTTACCCACCCATTAATCCTGTTTAGTCATAAGGTATCGGTACATCTAAGACGATTCAATAACTCATTGTGGCGTGCTTATTTAACGACACACACTGACCTGAAATAAGAAAAAAATATATATATTAAAGCCCAAACTGTTCTAGCAAGTGGAAAGAACCAAAGGCTGACTATTGGTTATAATCAGATGGGACATCTGATAAGTTTTAAAATACTAAGACAAGCAGCAAGCAAGGCTTTTTAAATACTGATAAGTTATTAATAGTTTGCCGCTTAAGCCTACAGTACAATAATTAAGTTTAAATCAACTTAATATACTCCATATTAGGAAGGCTATGGTAGTCGAGTTAGGCCTCTCTAATGCAAGAAAATTGAAACCCTAATGCATCGTAAGACTTGCTCTATTGCAGTATAAAAAAATGAAAATATCCGTAGCACGGCATAAGATTGCTAGTATAAAACCAAAGCGCATAGAATTACCACTAAAAGCAATCTAGTTCCACTTAGTAATAAATAAGCTTCAAAACTAAGTCTTAAATAGGCCTACCATGTTGAAAGGCAATCTACAACAATACCTACCGTAATAAACATTTTGAACAGATTGTAGGAATTTACAACAAAGAATTGAAAATGCCAATATTTGAAGATACAAAACCAGCAAACGGAAAACAGCAAACGGGAAACTTTCATACGACAACTATGTCTTAGTTCAAGCACCACAATCTAAATATTTGAGAAATATAAAACGCAAAACTAGCAATTGTATCCACTTGCCAACCCAACAAACCTTGAAGAAAGCCTTCACGCCTAAAATCTTGCAAAGTCTATTCACAATACGACATAGGCTATCTGATAAACTGCTCAACTTCTCTAGACCCTAAATGAGCATTGTAAACAGAAGAGATGCAAGTGAAGCAAATAGGTGATTTGAACCTAGAACAAACTTTAAGTCAGGCTAGAGAGCATTCAAGACTATTATACAACAAAATACCGCCTGAAGTGAAGATCATACAAGAAAGCAAATTTCAAAAAAGAACTAAAGACTCTCCTATTCTGAGGAGCTACGATACTGACGAGAAAACACTGAACCATTATTAGAAAATATAAGAAGCACCTTACTTTGAAAACGTACACGGGTCTGTCAAAGAGGGAGTCATCCCTGTGGAGGGCTGGACATAAAACCAAACAAAATGAAACCAACGTTCCCCAATACCGAACGGCCGAGATCCAAAACGCAAATAAACGCGAAAGTCGAGTTATAATCAACGAAACCTGTCTTACCGAGCTGGAGACTCAACAACACTGAAACAAGCTGTTCTTAAGGATAACAGCCAACGACCGCTTCAACTGCCTGTTTGTGGGACGTCACTTTATCGCCCTTTCGCCACCGAAGAAGCGTAAGGCGATGATCTGAAAATCGACAGAAATTATTATTATTATTATTATTATTATTATTATTATTATTATTATTATTATTATTATTATTGACAGTTGCCGGGCACACTTCCTTTCTAGCGAACTACCCCAATTATGTATCAGTAGTTAGCCCATCTGAAAAAAATTATTATTATTATTATTATTATTATTATTATTATTATTATTATTATTATTATTATTATTATTATTATTATTATTATGGAGATTTGCCATTTACTCTTCCTTTTTAGCAAACTACCTGAGTTATGTATCGGTGTTTGGTCTTTATCTGTAATTATTATTATTATTATTATTATTATTATTATTATTATTATTATTATTATTATTATTACAGTTGTTGCTGTTGTTTTCAGCAGTGCTTGGGCATAAGAGTTCACGAATATTACTTTTCACTAGCGTACTTAATTTAGTATACTGTATTGTGTTCATCTTATCGTTCATCGTATATGGCCCGGAGCTGAAACAAAGGATATTATCATTATATTAGTTAATGCAACATGGCGTCACAATGCTATGGCCATAAACAAAAATAGTATAGAACACTTTTGTTGAGGTGATTCAACGGTGAGCTTATCAACTCGCACCGAAGAATGCAAGGTAATTTTTATAATTAAATTTATTATTACTAATAACAAAGGTGCGTAGGTTCGTAATCTGCTACGGTAAAAGGCCACCTTCAGCGATTTTGGGGAAATTGAGAAGGTAAGGGAGCAAAGTGGCATTAAATAAAGCATTTATATCTATCGTAAGTGATATAATTAGCGGCTAATTCGAACAGGGGTCAATGAAATTACTGAAACCAGATCATATTGTTCGATCATCGCTTGATATTCGAATCCTTTTTCGATAGTATTAGGTGGAGCTATGGAAACTATTATCATCGGGATTATATATATATGGGTATTATCACTTTTGTACATTCATTTTATCACACATTACCACAGGTGAAGAAAAATAAGAAACGGGGTAGGTCTGACCGGTTTTCGACTTTATTTCAAGCCATTGACGAAGGACTGATACAAGAGTGTGAAGTCACAAATATATATATACTACAAGGAACAGTACTGACGAACACTTACACAACCGTTAGAGACTCCATATCCCCACTCAGGCCGGTGTCGAGGTAGGGTGGCCTTTAAAACTCATTTGGTAAAAATCTGTTGACTCTCTCCCGGGGACATTGCTGATAAACAGATATACCCCACCTCAGATCCACACCTGACGGGTGTCATGGAGGCGGAGTTTGGAACTCATTAACATTACTACCCTCGTACTGTGTTTACAAATATGATAATCCTATTTTCATATATCTGCTGCCTGCTTGTAAAGTTTTAAACAATTTACAAATTTCTTTTTTGATATTAAAGGATCCAAGTTTATACATCCCTTGACTGATATTCATATTATGGTTGTAACTTTCTTTTATGAAGCTAGATTCAATGATGTTCCTTTCAGTGCATTATTAGAATATACAATCCTTTTTGCCCCTTCCCAGTTGATAGCATGATTGTTCTCACTAACATGTACAAATATACCACTGTTCCCTTGTGCATATCTCACACATTTCGTATGTTGTTCAATTCTTTTTTCCAGTGCTTTCCCGGTTTGGCCAATATAAAAGTTGTCACAAGACTTACACGGAATTTTATATACACACCCTTTAGTATTGTCTGGGGAGTTCTTGATAGGTACATTTTTCATTGTTGTATTGTTCTTAAATGCGACATTAACATCAAATTCTTAAGAAGATGAGGATATCTTTCATACTATTAGTATAAGAGCCCAGAACAAGCAAATTTTTTGTGTTGTAAGGTTCTTTCTGGTTTTGATACATAGTCTTTTGCCATCAAATGCACTGTTTAATACACTATCAGGATATTTCAATTTTGCCTGCATTCCTAATCTTATCTATTTATTTCATCATCAATATATTCAGGGCTACATACCCGTAATGTAAAACATGAATTAAAACACTGACTTTTAACCTTATTGCTTTGTCCAGAATAGAAATGCACATAGGAAGAAATATTAGTGGGTTTTCTATACACTATATTTAAACCCACTACTATTTCTTCGTATGGGGACATCCAGAAACGGTAAGCACCATCATTTTCCATTTCCATCGTGAATTTAATTGATGGTACTAATTGATTAACTTAGCAAAAAAGTTTTACATCTTGGTTCTATTATCTAAGAATTATGTCGTCAACATACCTAAACCATGTTACATTACGTGGGATTATGTTGTTTAATATCTTCTTTTCAAATTCCATATATAAGTTACTTAACACTGAGGATGAGGGTTTCCCATTGCCATACAAAATTTTGTGAGTAAAATTTACCATTAAATTCAAATTTAATCTTTACACATAATTTAATCAGTTCAATTAAATTACTTTTAGAAAATGGGATATCAACTGTGTGTTCTCTATAATTCAGATAAAAACGCCATCAGATCATCTATTGGCACCTTTGTGAATAGTGATACAACATCAAAACTTACAAGCCTGGATTCACTATTAATCTCTACACTCTTTAGTTTATTTATCAGGTCCACATTATTCTTGATATTTGCATTTGAGATGGTACCTACTAATGGGTTGAGAATATCTACTAAGTACTTCGCTAGCTTGTATGATGCGGAACCAACTGAACTGATAATTGGCCTGGCAGGAAAGTTTGCTTTGTGAGTTTTTATTGTACCATACATGTATGGTAGCGATGGAGAGGTCACACACAACTTCTTTATAAGGCTTTCGTTACCTTTTAACAGGTTTTCACTTTCTTATTGCAAACCACTATTCACATTGTCTATCAGGTTCTTATTTAATTCTTTATATGTATTATCATCACCTAAAAGATTTTGCATTTTTCTATATATTCACTTTTATTTAAAATTACAAAGGGCGCCTGATTTATCTGCTTTTTGTCATGTGTATATCTTTATCTTTTTCAGTTCATTAATAGCAACCATAAATCTTTTGAGGACGTTTGTGGTGTCTGATTTTCATACTTCCATAAATCACTCCTTAACCATGTTCACTTCTTCATTCGTTAAATCACTATATTTTCCAAATTACACAGTCCTTTAGTTATTTCACACTGTTCCTTCCATGGAGATAAAGCAAAGTTTAAACCGTAGCCTAAGGCACTAGTTACATTTCTATCCAGCTGTTTTGTTGATAAGTTGACGACACATTCAATTGGCGTTGTTGGTCGGAGCTTCTTTCAATCCAACAGTTTCATTTTAATATCGTGTTTCCGTTTCAGTTTCCGATACACTTGATTCCTCATCTTCACATGACAATATTCACGTAGGGAATCTCTCAATCTAATTATTGAGGCTTCAAATGTCGTCTTTTCCTCATTGAGATCTTCAAAATTCTTTTTGGTTTCCAATGTTTTGATGTTGATATGTTTTCAATATGGCGTTGTATTTACCGAAGGGTTGGTCTTCTAATTTCAGCAAGGAATTGGTTATGAACGATCTTGGTATCACTTGTTCATCCCGACATTTCACGTAAAAACCGCAGGTGTTCCTTGTTAGTATGAGCTTGAGTGAGGACGTCAGCAAATTCCTCTGACGGCATATTCAAGATGAGGAAAAGAACTGCAGAAAGATCGGAAGGAGGCGCGTGGTATCCATTGATGATTATTATCACTTTTGTACGTGATTCGTTTATCACACATTACCACAGGTGAAAAATAAGAAACGGGGAGTATAGGTCTGACCGGTTTTCGACTTTATTTCAGAAAACCCATTGACGAAGGACTGATAGAGTGTGAAGTCCACAAATATACTACAAGAACAGTACTGACGAACATACACAACCGTTAGAACCATATCCCCACTCAGGCCGGTGTCGAGGTAGGAGTGGCCTTTAAAACTCATTTGGCTAAAAATCTGTAATGGACCTCTCAGGGGACATTGCTGATAAACAGACCATACCCACCTCAGATCCACACCTGACAGGTGTCATGGAGGCGGAGTTTGGAAACTCATTAACATTACTACCCTCGTACTGTGTTTACAAATATGATAATCCTATTTTCATATATCTCTACTGCCTGCCTTAAAGTTTAAACAATTTTGAAGCCTCAATACCACCAGATTGGAGAGATTCCCTACGTGAATATTGTCATGTGAAGATGAGGAATCAAGTGTATCGGAAACTGAAACGGAAACACGATAATAAAATGAAACTGTTGATTGAAAGAAGCCCTTGGACCAACAACGCCAATCATGAATGTGTCGTCAACTTATCAAACAAACAGCTGGATAGAAATGTAACTAGTGCCTTAGGCTACGGTTTAAGCTTTCTTTATCTCTGGCGGAAGGAACAGTGTAAAATAACTAAGGACACTGTGTGTATTTGGAAAAATATAGTGATTTAACGAATGAAGAAGTGAACATGGTTGAGGGTGATTTATGGAAGTATGAAAAATCAGACACCACAAACGTCCCAAAAGATTTATGGTTGCTATTAATGAACTGAAAAAGATAAGATATACACGCGGCAAAAGCAGATAAATCAAGCGCCTTACTAATTACAAGCAAAGGAAATAATTATATGCTAAAAAAATAAAATCTCCCACAGGTGTGATAGCACTTATATAATATTGATGAGCAATGTGATAGTAGTTTTCAATAAGAAAAGTGAAAAACCTGTTAGTAACATAGAAGTTGTGTGTATTCTCTCATCGCTACCATATGTATGGTACAATAAAGCTCTACTTCTCCTGCCGAGCAAATGTAGTTCGGTTGATTCCGCATCGCTACAAGCCAACAGCTACTTTAGTAGATATTCTCAACGACCAACAAATGCTGTCAAATGCAAGCTATCAGAAGCAATATTGGACTTTTTACAATAAGCAAACTTAAAATGTGAGTAATAGTGAATCCGAGCTTGTAAAACACGATGTGCTATCACTATTCACAAAAGGTGCCAATAAATGATCTGATAACGACCTATCTGGTGAAGGCTGCAGCTGGATATCCAAACCACGCAAAAGTACTGAGTGACTGATTAAGTATATTGTAGGTAACAGAAATTGGCCAGTGGTATTTTTACTCAAGCTGGTATGGCGCAATATGAGAAAACCTATCCCAGTGTTAAGTAACGCTGCTATGGAATTTTTGAAAAGAAGATGATAAGCTGTTAGTAATCCCGCAAATGCTAGTATGATTTAAATATGTTGACGACACTGTGTGCTCAACATGGCCGAGAACAGATGTAAACACACTCTTAGACAAATCGAATGAGTACCATCAGTGCGTGAAGCTCGGAAAAATGACCTGAGTTGCTTACCATTTCTGAATGATCTATACGAAGAAATAGTAGTGGGTTTATGAGTGTGTATGAAAACCCACTGTGTTTCAACACCACTGTAATGCATTTCTATTCTGAACAGCTGTAAGGCAAAAGTCAGTGTTTTTAAGCTCTATGTTTTAAGAGCATTACGGAAGCAACCTGAATGTGTTGATGATGGCGCAGACAAGGTAGGAATGCGAACAAATGAAATGTCTGATAATTGTGTTAAGCTGGTGCATTTAACGACTGCATATGTGTCAAACCGAAAGAACTTGCCCACGCTTACAAATTTATACAACATAATAATGGTATGAAAGGTATCCTCGCTCTTCTTAAATTTGGTGTTAATGTGCGTTGCGACTTTAATACAACTTTAATGAAAAATGTATATCGAAACTCCCCCAGGCTGTGAAGGATGTATATAAATTCCGTGGCATCTGTGACAACTTTTTACCTATTGGCCAAACCGGGAAGCACTGGAAAAGAATTGAACTAACATAAATATTGAGATTATGCACTGAAAATATTTGTACATGTTAGTAATTTGTCGTATCAACTGAGGAAGAAGACAAGGTAACATGTTCTAATAATGCACTGAAAAAGGCTGTCGATGAATATCTAGCTTTCATAAAAAGAAATTTAACCATAATATGAATATCGGTCGAGAGATCTTCTTTGATCGCTAACTAACTCAAAAGAAATTTATAAGTGTTGCCCCAAGCTGGGCAGGCAATAAATATGTAATATGATTATCATATTTGTAAACACCTGTACGAATGTGTTAATGAGGACTCCAAGCTCCACCTCCATGTTACCTGTCGGAGTAGTCTGAAAGTGGTATAATGTGAGCATGTGTGTCCTGAGAAGTATCTAATGTGTGATTTTTGGCAAATAATTTAAAATACTCTATAAACACCAGCACAATGAGATATGAAGTCTCTTTGGTGTGTATATTCGTCAATACTATTCTTGTAATATATACTATTTGTGACTTCTCACACTCTAACAGCATCAGTCTTCGTCAATAACTGAAATAAATCAGAATGAATCAAGTTTCTCTGGGCTGTATTTTCACCACTGTAATATTGTGTTTTTATATATATATATATATATATATATATAGTGTGTGTATGTGTGGTAGGTGGAGCTTTGAAAAGAAATATGGTCATGGATTTTATATATATATATATATATATATATATAGTATATACAGTATATGTATATATATATATATATATATATACAAAAGATAGATAGATAGATAGATAGATAGATATTAAGCCACCAGTATACATTAATATTCAGTTCACTGCATATAAATTAACAACTTACATGTAAGAGGTATAAACTAACAAATGTTTCGTCAACAGTTCTCGGCTAAAGTGTGCCTGTCGAGTTAAGGTTTTGTGCTTAGAAACGGTACCAGCCCATCTTCACCGTGATGACTGATTGGTAAATTTGTAACGCGTAGCTAATTAGCAAGGTTCGTCAGATTTGTCTTATACATAGAGATGCTTTCTTACATTCCTGTTTATTAAACTAATAAATATCATAAAATATCTAGTTCACTACATTGTTGAGCTCTTAAGAATATGATCATATATATATATATATGTAGTAATGATGATGTGTGTGTGTGTGTGTGTGTGTGAGTGTGTGTGTATCACACGATATCGTTATGATATTGTCTAATTCACAACCAGGAAGAATTATAACTGATAAGTGATTCGTTACCAGTGGTATTCGAAACATTGCTTTATTTAGAAACGATGTTGCTTTTTGACCATGGGTGATGTGCAGTGACTTTTGACCACTGACCCATCAAGAAAGGTGTAAGTTGATATCAACTCTGCTGTATAGGCATAATTCTCTTTTATTTTGATGGACATTAATAAGAGCATTCTCTACGATTCTTCGATATGAAAGCAGAAGGGTAGTCAGGTTCGATGTTCCTAGAGACATGTTCTTAATGCCTCTGTGTACGGGAGTTTTATTTTGCTGGTATATCCCTTATTTTGTTATGTCCACTGGTTTGAAGAGAGATCTGTCTTACCGGCTTGGTTGATGGCTTTTCCGCCGTCTTAGTGAGGCAGCTGGTTGAGTTGTTTGTAGATGAGTATTTACTTTATCTATCTGTAACCGTCCTCCGAGGAAAAAATTACACTGATACCTCCGTCTTCATTGATATTGCAATGTCATGATAGTTAGGAAATGAATGTAGAAAATAGAGAACGCTGGTCTTCTATAGACGTTGAAACTGTACTTGAATGATTCCCTAATGATATATCTAAGAAGGCTAGTTCCTGTCCTTTTCTCATTCAGTTTTGAACGTAAGGCTAGAAGTGATTTCATTTTGCTGCAAATAGATAGCCAAATCTTCTCAACTAAAATTCTAGAACGTGAAAATGTCATCAACGTGTCGCACCAAAACCACTTTGGGACTGAGTCATTAAAGTACATGCAGGCATTGGCTTAAAGAGGAATAGCAGGCTGCCTATCCCACATTAAAATCTTTGTAAACCTTTCAGTTAAAAGAGGGAATATTATTGGTTACACGAACTTGATTAATTTAACTTTTTTTACTGCCCGGAAAATAG
This sequence comes from Macrobrachium rosenbergii, assembly GCF_040412425.1. Lineage (NCBI taxonomy): Eukaryota > Metazoa > Arthropoda > Malacostraca > Decapoda > Palaemonidae > Macrobrachium > Macrobrachium rosenbergii. The sequence goes on from NC_089764.1 coordinate 38,657,768, forward strand.
TTCTTCAGTAAGAGAGTTGATTTTTTCCTTATATGAAATTCAGGATGTCGTTTACAGAAACCTTTGTGAATAATGATTCTGCGTCACGGCTTATATGAGCGTTATGTCGTTCACTGCAATATTTAATTATAAATTTCTGAATAGAGAGTTCTCTGCGTGTTTACATAAACTACCTAAAATGTAATCAGGAAACCTGTTAAGTTTCTGATGAAATTAAAAAGAACGAGACTTGTTTCTTAAACTAGAGTCAGAGAGAATACCTTTCACATGGGATATGACGAGTCCGTAGAAATATGGTAAGAGTTGTTTGACAGATCAGGTAAAGAAGTCAAAGAAAAGTCATGCTTAGAACCGATGCTGACAAATCAGAACTTTCCTAACTACTGAACAGGATAATCACGACGATATAAACTACGTGTTGATGGAGATCGTTGAGGGTATGGAATCGATATTCACAAAATTTATACTTGTTAGACAACTATCCGCTGGCAAATCAGCACCGTTACCTTATAACGCTACTGAATGTTCATTTTAAAAGATTGACTTTTTGTTTCTGTTTAATTAATCTTGACTATTTTAATATTTCATTGTATATGTCAAGCATGTTTGGAAACATGCGAAAGCTCATGTTATTATTACATTTGCATATGTATTTACAGCTATGGATTTCGTATTCACCATAAATTCTTTAATGTTTTACTGTTGCATACCACCTTAGCCTTCTGATAGACATAATCGACAATGCCAGAGGAGGAAATACCAATAGGGTTTATGCCTGGGAGGTGAAAGCCAACAGCTGGTGAATGAGATAAATACCAGTGCGGATTATGACCACACCCAGATCGGTTTTCCTTATCCAGAATTTTGAAAAAATGAAAAAGTCAGACAAACAGAAAAACACAACAAACCAGCATTGCAAGAACTGATAGGCAGCACCAGAATAAAATGCAAAAGCAACACATATCGGTATCTAACAATAACAAAGGGTGTATATATAACAACCAAGCCGACGCTGAAGTCCAGATGGAAGGAGTTAGAGCAAGGCCTCCCCACCAACTGCCTGAGGGGAAGAACACAACGTCAAGGTCACTCCGTATCAATCCCCAACCAAATACTTCAGAAGAAATCAATAAATTTATTAGACCCATAAGAACAAGAAACAACGTAAAACTAATGTGATAATGTAGTTTCACAATGGAACTGCACTATGTAAATATAATGTACACACTTAACCACCCCCTAAGTAGCTAGGCATTGTAAATATAAATAACCCCAAATCTCTCCCCAGTCACATTCCCATCATACGCATACACACAAATATGCTGTATATGGCACATTTCCCTACTACCTTGTAATCTGCAATATGTTTATATATTAAAAGGTCCTTCTGTAAATTCACTTCTACGAACTTTTTTATGTTCTTCTGTATTCGCTTATACGATATTTTTAATATTTTATCCTTCCCCTGGTTATACTGAACTGAACTACACAGAAATTGCATGACACTGGTTTAACTATCTTCTGCACCGCCGCATCTGTGATATAGTAATTTGTCTGTTCTAACTAGGCTGTGGTAGTAACATCAGTTGTTACTGAAGCAATAAAAGTTACCCCACGTACAAACTACCGTTGTAACAGTTCGGACATAATGAACCAATAATAGCTTCGGCTCGGGAAACAGCAAATTGCTCTAATTCATAATCATAACTCACTCGCATTATACAAAAGGTGGTGATACGAATTTGCGGGTTTTTATTTCAGTTCAGTACAAGATGAGGAAGTTGAAAAAAAACAAAGCCTTTGGTTGTTTCCAGAGCCTGTACATGAATTTTTAAGTGAAACGAATTATAGCTGTGATGGTTCATAGCCATTTTCATTTTTATTTTATCCAGTTTCATTACTTTCTCGCTTTTTTCATTACACACACACACACACGTATATATATATATATATATATATATATATTGTGTTCTTGAAAAATCTAAAAATTATTTCTTTTCCGAAGAAGAAATTTCTTTATAAATAAGACAAACGATTTAAACTTCTCTACTGTATCCTTCAAAAGATCTACTATTATAATTTGATGCTGGTACCATAAAATATATATTTATAACTCTGCTATGCGAAAAAACTTAATCATTCCTTGCTGGAGGCAGCCATCTCTCTCTCTCTCTCTCTCTCTCCCTTAATAAGGTGATCAATGGCAATGGAGAAGCCTTGTTAAAACAAAAGAGGTCACTTTTCTCTTGAAGCTGAGATGACCATTTCAGGAAACAGAAATTCTTGAGACCACCTTTGTTAGGAACAATCGTTTGTCGATTGTTCCCTTGGTGGATTGTTGCCTCCTTTATTTGTGTTTTTTTCGTGCTGTTGAGTTGACGTCTGTCGAGGAGTGCTTGACAGCGTCAGTCAGGTTCGTAATAGCAGCAAGTCGGGTTAGCAAGAGTGGGTTCGTAGCAGCAACGAGCCAGGTTGGTCCAGGGCAGCAGCAGGTATCCGTACCTGCGACTTTGCGAGTCAGATCCTGGCAGCAGAGTAGTGGAGAGTTTTTGAGGACGAGATGGTTGCCGTGTCGGCTCTGTCGTGGTCGTCGGTACTGGAGGAGGACGTCAGCACTGTGCGTGAGGACATGATGGTTGTCGTTTCGACTCTGTCGGAGTTGTCCTGCAGTGTTCCTATGGGAGTCAGAGCCGATGAAACACGGTTTTTCGGCAATACCTTTTTATCAAAGCACCGGATGAAAGCAAAAGTTGGCAAGAGTATATTTTATAACCCTACCTAATTTTTGCAGGTATTATTTAGTACCTGAGTTCAATAGTTCTGGTACTTATCAGAGTAAAAGTGTGTTTCCTATGCCAGAGCCATCAAAATCGCAGTAGGGGTTTTGAACACAATAATGACGTTAACCTATGACGTCATGAGGCTCCACCCACAGTGAAAGTTTACATACGGAAAACGTCTCTTCACTGTGGTTTCTGCTGATGACATGTTCACTAATTAATATCAGTACCCATCCTAGGTTTCACCGATATCAATGATGGCGAGCATTCTCAATAATTTTATTATCTTTATTATTATTTTGTGAAGGTTTCATCGCAACTTCCACAGCAGTTGTTGGGACTACGTTGTTAGCTTTGTATTCTTCCATTTTCTTGATATTCATATTGTTTCTAAATTACAAATAATTCAATGTATGTAATTCATCCACATAACGAACCAGTCTATAGATCATTTGTTAGATCTACATCTATTCAGGGCGGGAATACAAAAAAGACCATCCATTTTGTTTTACCTCATGTTTCGATGATAGCCACTATAGCCTTCTGATTGCAGCAAGTCAGGAGAGGGTCACTGGAAGTAGAATTCAAATGGAAAGCAATGAGACCTCATTTCCCGCAAATGTTAGAGGTGTAAAGGTCAACGCCATTGTTTTATTTCATTTAATGTAACCCACTGCTATTTTTCTTTGTTTTTTTATTTATATCATACAGCACCCTAAACAGCGCCCGTATGGCCTACTCGCTGCAAATAAAAGATAATGGTAGGAGTCAAGATTCTGAGGCAACTATTAATTACCTACTTAATATCAATCCGTGTAACACGATTTATATTGATATGCATGGAAAAGGAAAAATATCGTGAGGAATCAGTTTGGGTGAGGAAGATATTGTTGTAATCATTGTGTTTTAATGTTCTAGATATACAAATAAAACGTCTGACACTATACATAATTTATTTACAACTTGTTTTCATCGTCAATCTCGAGGAAGAGGTCGGGATTGTCTAACAACAGCTCATGCCCACGTTTCTGGGGTGGCCAAGTAACTATTGCCCACTATAGAAATAATTACGTATTCACGCTATTGTAAATCTTGCTGCTTGGATGCTATAAGCTTGTATACAAAGTGGCAAGCTGTAGCTAAATGCAGTCTTGCAACCACGGGGACAATTCCATATCCTGATAGGCATTATCGAATTTTTGAAGCCTAGACTGTAAGCATATCCATTCACCGCTTACGTAACGAATTGTTTTAGGATCCTTGTCTGTGATTTTCTCGGTTCCGGCATCGGCGACTTCATTTTGCTCTATAAATATCAAAACTATCGAACTTTGGTACTAAATAACGCTTGCAAAAATTAGGTAGGGTTACAAAATATACATATAACTTTCACCTTTATCCGGTGCTTTGGTAAAAAGTTGTTGCCGAAAAACCGTGTTTCATCGGATCTGAACCCCTTAGTTCTACTGCCTGGGTGTTTATATTTTGAATGGCTTGATGAATTTGCTTTCGTAATGTTTACTGTTTTGGTTTTATATGTAGATTTTCCTGACTTTGTTTAAAAAATGCCTGTGTATTTGGTCATTTGTAATGTCTGTTGAGCTGCTCATCATATAATGCTTTTGGTCATTTATGATATGTTCATTTATGTACGCTCTTAATTTATTTTTGACTTTGATCATTCTGTAGAGATGTACAGTAAGTTTTGCTGCTATTCCATTTGTTTGGTTTCAATCTCTGTAAATGTTTGACTCATTTTTGTAGTATGAATTTTTTTTTAACCTGACTCAGTGTACATGTATATACTTTATTGTAAATAAATTAATTTTAAGAATAAATTTTCGTTTTGTTCTGCTCCTCCTCCTTTGTTTGTCACCTCTGTCCCAGTCATTACAGCCAATTGCTTGTTTATTTTTGAAAGAACCTGTTGATCTCGAAAAGCGAGATTACTCTTCATATAACTAGCTCTATTGGAAAAATTAACGCACACAGAGGCACAAACCAGTGTATACAATATATATATTTATATAGATACATATACATAAATATATGTATATCTATAATAATAATTTCCAAGTTGATCTTGTCCTCCCCAGGGTGAAATTTTCTAAGCTTTGTACTTACGAAAATGGCATTTTTTAAAGAAAGAGAAATATAAATTTAGCGAAAATCCCATCATCATCGTATCCTTTCCCTCGTGGTCGGGAGGAGATATCTATCCTATCTCGTTATCTATCTATCCTATCCTATCTATCTATCTATGGCAGGGGTGTCAAACTCATTTTGGTTCAGGGGCCACATACAGTCCATCTGATCTCTAGTGGGCCGGACCAGTAAAATAATTGCAAAATAACCTGTCATCTCCAAATATATAGCTTTTTTTTCAGTAGGCTACTATGCTTTATCACTCGGCCTACAATGGATCTATATTAGCTTATTGCACATATATTCTGAAAACTAATGGAAATAAAATATTATTTTCAATTTCATTAACAATTTTTGTGGATATCTTTTACATCTGACCATCACAAGTTAACTCACCACACTAATCTCAAGAGGAGCTATGAAAGTTAGCATCCTGCCTTAAAAATGTAAATGTGCACATTTATGAAATAAAATACAATTATGACATAAAAGTTATAGCAGAGCAAGAACAATGAGATTAGACTACATCAGATCAAACGGTTTTGTAGCTAGGCCTACTGAAGGTGAGAATGAAACCAGAGTAATCTTGTTTTCAAAGAACTGTATTTTTCATACTCAAACATTTGTGAATATTAATGCAGTGGGCCCAGGCCTCATGCTAATTAACATCCCATCCCCTCTCTCTCACCAAAATCTATCGGCTGCTACTAGCTCCTGACACTTGGCATCTTTAGCATTCACAAGTACATCAATATCAGGTTTGCGTCTGGGTAGCCTTTGTTTCTGTGTCATTCAGAATCCATTTGTTAACCTTGAGCGGTGCTTTGTTTTATTGAGGTTCATTACAGAACGCCTGTTCACACAGATAGGAAGTCCCAAACATGGATAAAATCTTTGCAGCCAGGGATTTTAAATTAGGGTACCCTGGCAAGGAAAATATTGATAAAATATCCAAGCCCACTGACACCATTCTGCTTCATATTGGAATCACATTGCAAGTCAATTACCTCGAGTTGGATATCAGCAGGCATATCATAAGCCATGACACATGAATGGCGAGCGAAAAAATGCAAATTCATTTTCAAGTTCATTAAAGATCTGAAACCTCCGCTCAAACTCTTGCAACAATCCTGTTATTTTGTCCTTGTATTGATCCAAATCAGCATTAAGACCAGTCACATGCATAGCTGTGAGACATGGAAAATGAGAGGTGTCACCGTTAGACAGCTGTGTCTCCCAAAGTGACAGTTTCAACTTGAATGATCGTATGTTTCCATAATACTGAGTGACAACTTTTTTGCGGCCCTGCAACATTTTGTTAAGATTATTGAGATGCTGTGTAATATCACCATAAGGCAAGATCCTGCACCCATTCTAGGCATTTAAGTTCGCTACTGAGTTGCCCTTTTCCTCCATGAACTGTCCAATTTCCTCTCTTAATTCAAGAGCAGCGGCAGTGCAGCACCTCGGCTTAACCACCGTACTTCAATTAATGGTATGGTAGGCCAGCTGGAATGTTATTACCACTGAAAAAACAGTCAAATGACAGTCGATTCAAACCTCGTGCTCTAATGAAATTTACAGTTTGCACAACCACACTCATAACATGGTCCATTTTTGTAGTGTTTTGCAGCACAACAACTTCCTGATGCAAAATACAATGCGTGTCAAAGTCTTGTCCTCCATCTGTAGCTGCACTTTCTCCTCTGAACTTTGTTTACCTTTTTCACCTTCCCCCAACCATTGATGGGGCGCCATCTGCCAAGCTGACAGCACGGGACCAGTCCACTCCCGGCCTTGTCGAGCATTCTAATGAAGAGCTGAAGATACCATTTGCTGTGCCAATTGTCCTTCATAGGCACCAACTCGAGAACTCCTCAGTGATGGTCAGAGTCATCAACCACCACGAATAAATATGGCCAGTTGAGCATCTGTAACATCGGTGCTCTGTCAATTGCAGCACAGAAAATGCAATAAATGACTTGATTTTGTCATTCATTTGCCGGCCCAAGTCTCCTGAGAGATCTTCAGCCTATCTGCAACAGTGTTTCCTTGATAGACTAATGTTGGCAAGGCAGGTCTCTTTTTCAGGGCTGGCTTCTACGCGGCGCTTCCAGCATGCATGTTTTCGACATCACCATCAGAAAATGAAGCGGATGCTTGCACCAACTCGTTAGCAATAAGGTAGCTAGCTTTCACTGCTGCATCACTGACCTCACGGATGCGAGTAAATGCAGACTGCTGTTTTTTCAGACCAGTTAATAATTCGTTTATCTTCTCTTTTCTTAGTTGTCCTTGCAAATGGTGATATTTTTCTTCATGATGGAGTCTCACTAGTGGCGCCGAATATTATTCTTTGAGCACTGAAACTTATTGATTACATACCAAGCACACTGGTTTTGTATTCACCTCTGTGAATAAATAATACTGAGTCCATTTTCCTGAAAACTCTGCACTCTGTGTCACTTTTCTTCTTTTGACAAAAGACATTTTGGTAATGGGGGTGTCAGATCAGATTTCTCAGACCGTACAGATATGATGCTTGGGTGAAAAGTGACTACCAGACTGCCCAAATTATGTGCAGCAGCAGCAGTAACAGCTCCTGTTGGGGTGTCGTAGATAAACTTCGATAGAGTGTATGGAACGAGGATCGCCCGTGCGGAAAAGATCGAACTACACTCGAATCACAGAACGCAGTTCCGATTTTTTTAGAGAGAGATGTTGAGATTATGCTACATGGTACAGGCAGTATGATACATGAAATACGTACAAAGACCCTCATTTATGATACATGTACCATAATTATGGTGCGCACTTAAGCAACCCTGCCGCCAGCTCAAGGTGTCAGTGAGTGGAAAGCTATCTAGCGATGTGATTGGTGAAGCAGTTTTGATCCTAAACTTGGCTGCAAAGCGCTAAAATTAATAAATAAATTGGTAAATAAATAAATAAAAAACGAATTAAAAAATATATTAGTAGATGAATGAATGAATAGATAAGTAGGTGAATAAATAAAGAAATAATAAATAGAAAAAATTTTGACAAATAAAATGACAAATAAATAAAAATACTGTATTGTGAGGTGTGTGAGTGTGTGTGTGTGTGTGTGTGTGTGCATGTTTGTTTTTTGTTTGTGTGTACGCGCACACATTCATCAGCAGTTCATATATGAGGCGTCTACAACGAAAACGTCGTTTCGCCACAATTCAAAAAACGCCAGAAAACTAGTTTGAAATTTTTTTCTTTTTTTCTACTCTAGAAACTTTAATTTTCAACTTACAGACAACTTCTTTATACCAAATTGAAGCTTCAAGTACCATCTTTATGACTGTTGCAAAGAAAATGTAACAAACTGCATAAGTTTATTAGTAGCTAGTGAATATTTACAATAAACTAGATTCATGCTGTTTACCGGTTACTTATTTTTACTAAATACTTTCCATAAAACTCAGCCTATATGATTGTAATCACTTACAAATTACTTATTATTATGGAAACTAAAAAATTAAAGTGTCTGTACATTAGAATAAGCTTCCTAATAAGTGTAGTTACTTAAAAACAAACAGAAAAAGAAAAAAAAATGCAATAGTTGAGTATGTGATGTTTGGGTACCCGTTTTCTGAAATGCGCTGTCAGCTGAACAGAGTTACCAGACGTATTCTACGGGCGTAACTCTTTCAGCTTACTCATTCCATGATAGGCAACAAGAACACACACACACGCACAAACTTCAACACTCCACTGTATTTTTAATTTTGTGTAAACTTTATAGTCAATGCTTAGGTGTGATTGAAAATCTTTCTATACACTCAAGTATCATAAAATTAATGTCAACCAAAGTTTTTATAATTTTAAACAATAATAGTTAATAATAATTTATCATAGGTACTGTCTATGTTTTTTTGTGTTTGTAAAGATAAAATAATTCAGGGCATGATTATGAAATGTGATTAATAAATATTAATTACTTCAAAAGTACAAAACTATTTTGTGGCTGGGTGAAATGCGACACAGACTCTGTGATAGAGGTAAAGGTTTAAAAGGGAGATGCATAAAAGTAACGGGGCTGGGCTGGACCACCCTATCTCAGATGTTTGTTTACCTGGGAAGATGAATAAACAAAGTAACGGAGTTAGTTGGGACCGAACGGCCGAGAAAGACACACATTTGGGTTTCATTCCTCACCATATAGAACTAGTAATAAAAGTGGCAATGAGTTCCGTGAGATAATGCTAAAATAATAATATATGAGTTACATAAGAATAAAAATACTCGCCTTTCAAATTTTGCTTTTCCCGATTATTTTGGTTTTTGATCCTAATTGTGAAAATAATATTGTCTTTTCATTATTGACAGTTAATATTGTTAAACTTCAGAACTATTATTATTCCATTTCTATGATTATCAGCTATCCTACAGCTGCCAAATTTACTGTTTGGTTGTGTACTGGTGCTTTTTGCCTGTAGTCGCTGTTACCGAAACTTAGGTTTATTTTATTTTATTTTTATTCTTCTTCAGATGAATCGGAACCAGCCTGTTCCATTTCATCGTCAGCAAAATAGCTTTCTGTATTTTCTCCAAAATAATCTTCGCCCAAAAACCTACAGAGAATGTCTGTATTTGCAACGGAAGGAAATGGCGTTACCATGGCGTAGCTGTCACTAGATCAGATCCGTATTTTGATCATTCTGTCTGTCCTCTTCACTATCATCATCGGAACATACACTATTATTTCGATTTTTCATGGCTTCACAGAAAATTTCATCTGATCCACTTGTTTGTAATTGTGAATTGTGAATACTAGAGCAATCACTGAATAAATTGTGGGAATAAACATCTTCACGATCACTATTATCAGCATTGTCATTTTGCTCATAATCTAATGCAGATACTACGGGTTTTCAATGTCTTCATAAAATGTCTCGTCTGAATCTGTGAATCTTTTGCCCTCAGGTAGATTAGCATAAAGGTGCTGTCTGTTTCACTAAAATTTTCCTCACAGGAATCACGATTTTCATCAAAATCTAGAATGGCATTTTCATTATTTTCCTGAGTATCAAAAATTTCATCAGATTCATATACTATTACGGTCTGTTCTAAGGTGTTACAATCCAACTCATTTTCCAAGGTGCTACATTTACATTCATTTTCCGAGTCTGTAAAGCATTGGCCACTTGACCAACATGCACATGGTCTTTTGTCTGACGATGACATTAGTAACTTGAAATCCAATAGCAAACTGAGGGTGTGTGATGAATGCCAGGCAACTTACAAAGTTCCAAGTATCAGGCAACGATTATGAAACCAGTGGCGTCAGTGTTTGCTTATAAATTACTCGTGATCATAATGTCGCTAACGTTTCAGCTGACTACGTTGTTTGTGGTTTTTCTCCCAGACAACTTTAACACGTTCGCTCTCCCTGATGATCAAGTATTAATGATTATTTTGTACTTATTTTACCCCGCTTTAGTAATAATTATGTTTTAAACTATCGCAGCCTGAATGCAAACCTGATGATGTCTAGCGATTTTTCTACATAATATCGAAGTAGAAAATAATATATTATTGTAATTGTGGTATTTAATCTTTAGAGGACTGCTGAAATAATAGGAAGGAAGAACTAAAAATTTAATTCAGGCCTTATTTCAGATAATAAGGAAAAACACATACATTGCTATACTTCCGGACATAAAGAATAATGATAAAAGTGTTATAGGTCATCAATACTAAACACAAAATACAATGCAACATGTTTAATTCAATATAGTACATATTACACAATTGCTGTACTCATGCATGAAATATTGATAATAGTATTAATTCAGTACGCATTACACTATTGCTGTATTCATGCACGCAATATTTATAATAGCAGTAATGATACAGTACACATTACACTATTGCACTACTCATTCACGGAATATTGATAATAATAGTAATAATAATAATGTTAAATAAATTAAAAATACCACAGCAAAGCAATGGAACAAATACATGAAAAGTTTGCAAATATAAAGCAACAATTATTATAATGCACATTTTCATAATAATAGTTTTATGATTAATTTCCCTGTAAATCTGGTGCTGAATGTATAAATTTAGTGTTTATGCATGAAAGTACTCATAATTAGATCATGTTCTGGTTGCTGTAATTTTACTTAATAACAAAAATATTATTAACACTCGTTCTCTGCAACTAGCAGTATATATTCTTTTTCTTGTGTGATTGCAATTTGGGGTCCTTTTCGTTCCGGTTCGTCAACATTATGGCAATCAGAACGGCTATTGAGTTCTCATGACATCTTCATCACGGAGGATAGTGTCGTCAGGGCTGTCAGCATCCTCGTTAATGTCGTCGTCTGAGTCGACATTAATCTGCTGCTGCAGTGCCATCAAGGAGTATTGCCGCTGTAGTAGATCATTGAACCATTCCCTCTGTTCGGTGCTTGGAATCATCGGGACTAGGGTTGCAAGGCTCTCCACCTTTTTCCTGGTGAGCATCCTTTCACCATCAAACTTGCATGGCAGCACGACTGATGCCAACCCAACTTGCATTCCCTTGCCACGCCCTCGTCCTTTACGACTCTGCCGGCCCTTCTGGAGGTTGATGTAGGTGGTATTGTCAGGTCGGTCGACAAGGTCGAAGTCTTTCTTCACGAAGAAGCCTTGTTTGTGTGAGGATTTCATTACAATTTGCCGTGCTTTTGATAATAGCCCTGCAGAACGATTCGTGACTACATCAGCAAGCACCTTAATATCCACAAAATGTTCTCTTGTCATGTCATATACATTGTATATTGACTTGCATGCTGTGCGTATCAGTTCGCGGTATCGAGGTACACTGCAGATGTACGCTTGTTGCCGCAGCATCAGTTCTATTTGACCAAAGGCACGGTCACAGGGCATGAAGGAATGCCCACTTACGAGGAAAATAAATTCCACCCTCATAAGTAAATTTTTCTGTATCTGTTGCAGCATTAACAGGACGTTGAAGATATTTTTATTTTGTCCTGCACAATTATCTGCAAAAATTCTCAGTTGCTTAATACTGTCTTCTCCTTCTTCCTCTCTCACTATTTGTAACCAACGAAGCAGGCAGCTACCGACTTCGTTTGGACCTTTTTGCAACTGTTTCATCCCACAGGAACATGTTACCCTTGTTTTGGTGATGTCAAATATGCAAAAATTTAATAACCACAGCTTACTTGTATAATATGCCCTATTAACAGGCATCTTTGGGCATGGTTGCTGTTGCTGGAGATCAATGGCAATGTAACGAACATCCGGGTCGTGGGGTTCTTTCAGAAGCTGTAGACCTTTCTTTGCGTCTTCTTCGTGATTCGTCATCTCTTCAACAATCTCTGCTACTTTATCCATGTCATCTGCTTCCTGTGCCGATTCCTTCTTTATTTTTAACAGTGCACATTTATTACACTCATCAGTTCTGGGTGGAGGAGCAAATGAAATATTATAAAATGTTGTGAATATTTTCCGAAACATTTGTTCCTTTACGGTATGCTGATCATTACCATTCTGGTGCATCCACTCCTGATACTCAGCAAATAGTCCAGTAACAGAACCCCAAAAGGCAAATACTGCCTTAAAGGAGACTTGGCCCGAGTGTAATGGCTTGAGACCACAGGCAATAACTTTATAAAGTCATGTACACAATCTAAAACTTCCGCCTTTAATTTATTAGCAGGATCACGCTTCCCCCTTTTATCAGTTGGCACAATCCCAGTGTGGATCAGCTTTTTTCCATTTATTTAAAATCCATGACAATTTGCGTTCTTTGATGCCATGAATGTTCATAAAACCAAGCCGACACACTTCAAAAACAACACCAGTGTGTGTTACACTGTACACAATTTTTGCTTCCCTCTTACTTGTAGCTTTGGTCGTGTACTTCCTCTTGAAGGGCACTTGAGAGAAACACGAATTTAAATATTCATTTTGTTTATCGTAATCCCCGACGTCCCAATATGCCTTGAAAATGTCTTTGATTTTTTCCATTCCCAACTTTTCAAAGCACCCATCTTTACAGGGTTGTCCTATTTCCCTGGCTGGCATCACTTTCTTTGTTTTCATGCTTATGTATTCTTGGCCAAGGCTTCTCTTCATTTTCGAAACATTAGCAGCCCAAGATTCTACTTTTCGTTCTCTTTTCGGCCTCTTTTTGAAATACCAGCATATGATCGAGATTCACTTCGTCCCCTTCTGGTATCTCTCTGAGGCACAACACCACTGGGACCCTCCTGGGTCATCATCACCAATTACATCACCACTATGTGCTAATACGTCGTCTTGAATACTTTCTGCCATTTGGTAAAAGAATAATTTCAAACGGAAAAGAACAGAGCGTGAAGATACGTGTGACACAAGTCAGGGATTATCACGTAGTAATGAATGGTCAGCTTTCTATAATTATGAGGTTTGTAGATGGTACCCTGATCCTTACTTAAAGATAACCAAACAGGGATCGCTCATTATTTTCATTTTTATTGCATATATTGACGGTTGCCTGAATTAATTTCCCATTATGATTCAATGATTAATGCCAGTAGTCTTCATCACTATTTAATCTTAAAAAAGTTAAGTACAGAAAAATTTTCAGCTGCTGCTGAAGAGTAAGGGACGGACATTTTATAATAATAAATTACGGGGTCGGCCGGCTACTACCGTTTTTTAAGGGCAGGACTTTAACATTCATACCACTTAATAGGGGCTTAGGACATCTCCAAACCGCATATGATTTTGCCTCTGACCTTTGGTTTTGTGACGCCAGCGTGATTTATCCCGAAAATAACCATTTTTCAAAATCTATCTCCTCCTGGATACTAAATATTAAAAACTGAGATTACTGCCATACATAGACCTGATGTAGACCTCCAATAAAATGAAGAGGTTTTTTTATAAAAGTAATTTTTTTGCTAGATATGAATTTTTAGTTTGGGTAAAAAAAAAAAAAAACTCGAAAAATCATGCAAACAATCACATAAAAAAATTATGATAAAAATTTTTAAAAAGGGCTTCATTTTATTGTTCTAGAACGTCTTACGAAGCTATGTAACAAATTTCAATGCTATAGCTTTAAAACTGAGGAGGAGATAGATTTTGAAGGTCAAAAAGTATAGTTTTGAGATACGGGCGTTAAGTTTTTCTTTGTATTTCTACAAAGACAATGTTAATAAATCATGACAATTGTGAATGTTATAATCATTTTTGGGTATTAATAAACCAAAATTATGTTATTTATCATAATTTAATCATAAATGAAGATCCATTTGCTAAAAATCTTGCTTCTTTAGGCTCCTGGTCCCCTGCCTTTTCCTGCTGCAGGGTATTATTCTCTTATGAGAGGGTGTCATAGCTGCCCAAGCTACTCACTGTCAAGCAAGGTTTTATTTTAATTGTTGTTTCAAAACCATCGTTTTCATATTGCACTATATAATTTTTGTACATGTGCACCCAGGCAATCTTTTAGCACAAATCTCTCGCAATCTTTTTCTACTTATGAGAACGAGTTCATTATCTTCCTCATCAATATCTTCGCTATTGTTGCTACTTCCGTCTCTTTCCAGCAATGACGTGCGTATACCAATACGAGTCTTGTACGTGAAAGCACCAGCAGTGGATGTAGAAGGGAGAGAGTTCAAGGTCAGGCGTAGCCTGGCACCGAGGCGAGCGAGCCGACCCTCCCTCCGCAATAGTACTCCACTCTCTCTTTCGCTAATTCCACTAATATTATCGGTTCTTGAACTCTTCTTGGAGCTAATCTTCTTCTCTTGTAGGATAAAAGATGTTTTACTTGTTTTTTTCCTCTTTGGCATGATGAATTTTTGCCATAAGAAAAGAAAAACAGACGTAAAAGTGATCGAATGACAGAGGTGAAAAAATGACATGCATCCCCTTATGACTCTTCTGATCACACTGAGGAAAGTAGCTGCTGAGACTTTGCGTGGAGTTGTGAGAGATGCCATTGCTCACAATTTGTTTGATATAAAATGTAATAATTATAAAAATGTACGATAACAGAAGACATACTACATTTTCTTGTAGGGATCGATGTTTTGGCTCACTGAGTTACTTTTACTAAATACCCTGTAACTACGAAACTAAAAGGAATTTTGGCAAAATATTTCGTAGGCACATTCTCCATTGCCATACAAAGCGCATATATTTTTTTCAGGATTTTGCAGTTTTCGTCCTATACCTCCATATATTGTAGCCGGCCGACCCCCTTAATACGATAAATTTAGAAACATACCAGAGGTTAAGAATCGAGCCTGTTTCATTTTCGATGGGGTAAACGGGTTTGTAGTGTAAAGGATATTCACCCTTATCCTTCTGGTAAAATGGACTGAAAATCGCACAACATTATGTTCGTCTTATTTGCTTCCTTCGTCCCGAATGATACGGTCTGTAACCATTGTACCATGACACATTCTTCCTTTGGACATTAAAAATTGTCATTGTATTAAGTAATAACAAAAAAATTATCATTATCATTATTAGCAAAATAAGGCAATAAGTACCAAATTATGGAATATTCTATAAAAGTTGTACGAAAAATACTTGAGAGCAATGGAAGTAACGCTTAATTAAGTACTGTGCTGTCAACCAAAGTGGTAACACTGTTTAAAGGGAAGCAATAAACAACTACACGTGACTTTCGGGAGAGACTAGCTAGCCTGTGATTGGTCCATTCGCACTCTTCCCCCCAAAACATCCCCCCAGACTCCCGCACAGTGGAGGTGAGGGAGAATAATCGAGACGGATGGGAATTTCACTGTTATGTTTGAGGCCAAAAAGACTATTTAGAGTTGGAAAATTAGCAAAAGCAGACTTGGACATGAAAATTTAGGTGTCGAACTACGTTTTTATATAATAAAACGATTTTTGCCCAAGTGTGGTGAATTGACGTTTTCGTTGTAGACGCCTCATATATATATATATATATATATATATATATATATATATATATATATATATATATATATATATATATATATATATATATATATATACAATATATAAACCTTTGGGCTTTCAGAATCATAAGTGGATATTGTCAAGACAGGGAGAGTTTTATTCACAGTTAGAAATCTCAGATTTTCAATCAACCATATTATTTCTTTCCATTCTTATAGAGTTCTGTTTTAACTTTAGTGTTTTGTCTCCTCTGACAATGCTGAGTGTCACCTGCGTCGGTCTGAACTTCCGAACTTTTATTCCCCACCTCTTTCTTTCCAGGCTCTCACAGCCCTTATTAAAAAGTTCCTTCCTCTTTACATTTTGTTCATTTCTCAATGTCTTCGTTCACTTCCTTTCAGTCATTCAAAAAAAAAAAAAAATTCTGAATACACAAAAAAAGGATTGTTGCAATGAAAGACCAAGTGCTTCACATGCGTATATTGTTGAAAGCTCACATACAGAATAACAATTCCAGTTTATGCCATACATTTCCCATAACCACAAAGCGAGTATATATAATAAAAGGTCATATTCATCTCCATGAAAGAACCTTTGCAAAGCACAAAAGAACATTATAATATCATAATATCCTCAGAGGTTGTCACAGAACAGCACCAGAGAAGTGCAGCAGCAGAGGAAGAACACCATAACAAAGCCTTCAAGACTTCAAGAGGCAGATTCTAAGTGGATGAATATTGTGACATACAATAATAATGATAATAATAATAATAACAATAATATGTTTCTAATGACAGCTGAGTTCTCTTCCTCAGCAGGACAGTGTCGTTATCTTCTGAGAGGATGGAGAGGGAGGAAGGAAGGGAGGAAGGAAAGAAGGAATAAGGAAGGAAGGAAGGAATAAGGAAGAAAGGAAGGAATAAGGAAGGAAGGAAGAATCCTACAGACATTATTCACTACAAGGGAAATCATGAAATCCCCAGAAGGACAAATCAGGCTTCTGCATCACCAGAAGAAAATCAACCTGATGTTGACTTCTTCTGGGGATTTTATTACACCAGTTGTATTTGGCACAAACCCCAGCTCTTTTCTGAACAATCAATTTGACTCACTTTGTACAAAGAAGAAGAAGAATCCCAGTCAATGGAGCCACAACGCCTCGAAGAGCCTGCTCGGTAACCTTCCAACCAAAGTCTCTTTTCCAGAGGGGATCCTTTCTCCAGCCATTTCCCTTCATATACTCCTACCCATGGGAACAATCCTTTAGAAAGTCAAGAAAGAAAGAAAAATGATTAGAACAAAGAAAACTTAGTCAATGAATCAAAATATTAAGGACAATTACGGTAAATGATATGTTGGAAATATTAGCTTTCTCATTATTTATGGAACGTCGTGTGAATATATTTCTTGGTGATTCCTGACTAATAGCATTTTTGAACTTTATACATACATACATACATAT
>NC_089764.1:38677586-38737423 GCF_040412425.1 Macrobrachium rosenbergii
TCATAAGGAATGCCTGCAAAGCACCACTCTTAGAAACTAAGTGGATATGACCTCATAAGTGAAATAGATGTGACCCAAGATACTCGTGCCAATCTGAACCTCAAAAGTTTCCCGATCTCTGTCTATGGATGCAAGAAGCTATGAAATAAATGCATTTCAAAAGTGCTCTCCGTCGCCCATCGTAAGGACACTGAGTTTTGTAGAAATGGTTCCCATGTTTGTGACTCTAAGAGAAAATCCACGACTTACAGCGCATTTTATGGTTCTCGAAGCTGTATCAAAACGAACCCAAAACAATACTTCTAACTTTCAAAGGTGTCATTTGACACCTTCCGTGAAACGTTCTCTGGGAGCAGATGGATTCATGTCAGTTCAGGATCCACAAGCACAGCAGAAGACCAATGGATTTTTTTCAAAAGCAAAAGACCCAAAATGCGATGATAAAATTCATATGATTTTATACGTAAAACTCGATTGCTTTTGTGGCAAAGGAGTTGTCTTGTCTTCACAGCTTCTGAAAACCGCAACTCAGCAAAAGAACAGGAGGCTTTTTCATGAGTCAGGAAGTGATGTGACATGGAAAACTAAGTGTCAAAACCCATCAGAGGTTAAACAATGGAAAAAACATTTGTCTGGGAAAGTTATACAAAAGAAAAATGGTCATAGTGGAAAATGGAGGGTAAGATATATGTAAACGTATCATAACATATAGGGAGAAAGAAACTGGTTAAGCAATCTGTCTTACCAACACAATGTGAACCTTTCTGTGCAAAACCAGGAGGACAGGAACAGGTTCGTCCATCCCCTCGAAAGGGGGGTTGCAAGAGCAGCTGTAACTCCCGACGGAGTTCCTGCATGCTGCCTGGGGGCTGCACTCCGCCTTCCCTCGGGCGCACTCGTCCATGTCTGTTCATCATGGAGAAAGAGATTTGAATATATATATATATATATATATATATATATATATATATATATATATATATATATATAAGCATTAAGCTACAAACGTCCTTTAATATCCAATTCACTCTACCTCGGGAATAATATATTTTCATATATGTTACCCGAAGGGAAATTTTTTAGTTGATAATAAGTTCGTCGTCTCGTGGGCTCGAACCACGGAAGACAAGAACTCAGGAATTTTAACCACACGGCCAACAAGTTGTTGGCCGTGTGGTTAAAATTCGCGTCACTGTAGTCCTAAGTTCTTGTCTTCCGTGGTTCGAGCCCAAGAGACGACGAACTTATTATCAACTAAAAAATTCCTTCGGTAACATATATGAAAATATATTATTCCTGAGGTAGAGTGAATTGATATTAAAGGACGTTTGTAGCTTAATGCTTGTATATGAATCACGGTGATGTGATAAAAATTCATATATATATATATATATATATACTGTATATATATATATATATATATATATATATATATATATATATATATATATATATATATATAATACTCACACACACTACCTATATATATATATATAAATATATATATATATATATATATATATATATATATATATATATATATATATATATATATATATATATATATATATATATATATATATATATTTATATATTTATATATATATATACATATATAATATATAGATATAGATATACATTGCAATTTGTCTTTAGGAAAGTCTAGAAAATCCATTCACAGAAACAAAGTGGATACAAACTCCTTGTCAAGGAAAGTTCAGTGAAAGTGACGAAAGTCATCAAATTAATGTTAATTTCAAAAGTTCCACCACACCTGTGGCAGAAAGCTCAAAAATAAATGCATTGCAAATCCACTCTCAACGGGCAAACGTCGGGATAATGAGTTCAGTGGAAAAGAAACCTATGTTTGTGAACTCAAGAGAATTTTCATGACTGGAAAGCTTTCAATAGTTCTTGAAGTATGATAATAGTTCAATGAGATCATTAAGAGTGTTCAAAAAGTGCACATTCCATAAAAAGATACGAGTACACTACATTAAAAGCCACAGCAATTTTACGAAATGTAAGGATTGATTTTTCTTTTAATTTCAAAGAATGACATTTTTTCTTCGAAGAGGACAGGTGAGAGAAATGACTACTCTGGATTCTACTGAATCAATATTCAAAACGAGTTTGACATTTTCTATGAAAGGTTTTTGACAGCACAGATATTCATATCAGGTCGATAAACATGGATCCACAAAGAGAAAAGAAATGGATGATTATTCTTTCAAAAGGAAAAGACCCAAACTGAGAGATAACACAGTTCGTCTGAATGTCTTTCCAAACCTCAGACAGCCAGAACTCAGTGAAGGAATGGCAATTTTTTCCATGCGTTAGGAAGTGATATTATGATAAGTAAGATTAAATTAAAATAATTGGTATGGAGAAAAATTATACGAAAGAATTGCAAGAAAAAGGAAGAAAATTTGAATGTAATGAAAACATTTTTAGAAAGCAAAAGCATGTAAAAATATGAAAAAGATGGGGAGTAATAAATCGATTAAGCAATCTGTCTTACCATCACAATTTGAACCATTCTGTGCAAAACCAGGAGGACAACAGGTTCGTCCATCTCCCTGGAAAGGGGGGTTGCAAGAGCAGCTGTAACTCCCGACGGAGTTCCTGCATGCTGCATGGGGGCTGCACTCCGCCTTCCCTCGGGCGCACTCGTCCATGTCTGTTCATCATGGAGAAAGAGATTTGAATATATATATATATATATATATATATATATATATATATATATATATATATATATATATATATATATATATATATATATATATATATATATATATATAAAAGCATTAAGCTACAAACGTCCTTTAATATCCAATTCACTCTACCTCGGGAATAATATATTTTCATATATGTTACCCGAAGGGAAATTTTTAGTTGATAATAAGATCGTTGTCTCGTGGGCTCGAACCACGGAAGACAAGAACTTCCAATTTTAACCACACGGCCAACAAGTTTTTTGGCCATGTGGTTAAAATTCGCGTCACTGTAGTCCTGAGTTCTTGTTTTCCGTGGTTCGAGCCCACGAGACGACGAACTTATTATCAACTAAAACATTCCCCTTCGGTAACATATATGAAAATATATTATTCCCGAGGTGGAGTGAATTGGATATTAAAGGACGTTTGTAGCTTAATGCTTGTATATGAATCACGGTGATGTGATAAAATTAGAAATCATATATATATATATATATATATATATATATATATATATATATATATATATATATATATATATATATATATATATATATATATATATATAATACTCACACACACCTATATATATATAAATATATATATATATATATATATATATATATATATATATATATATATATATATATATATATATATAATATATAGACATAGATATACATTGCAATTTGTCTTTAGGAAAGTCTAGAAAATCCATTCACAGAAACAAAGTGGATACAAACTCCTTGTCAAGGAAAGTTCAGTGAAAGTGACGAAAGTTATCAAATTAATGTTAATTTCAAAAGTTCCACCACACCTGTGGCAGAAAGCTCAGAAATAAATGCATTGCAAATCCACTCTCAACGGGCAAACGTCGGGATAATGAGTTCAGTGGAAAAGAAACCTATGTTTGTGGACTCAAGAGAATTTTCATGAATGGAAAGCTTTCAATAGTTCTTGAAGTATGATAATAGTTCAATGAGATCATTAAGAGTGTTCAAAAAGTGCACATTCCATAAAAAGATACGAGTACACTACATTAAAAGCCACAGCAATTTTACGAAATGTAAGGATTGTTTTTTTCTTTTAATTTCAAAGAATGATAGTTTTTCTTCGAACAGGACAGGTGAGAGAAATGACTACTCTGGATTCTACTGAATCAATATTCAAAACGAGTTTGACATTTTCTATGAAAGGTTTTTTGACAGCAGAGATATTCATATCAGGTCGATAAACATGGATCCACAAAGAGAAAAGAAATGGATGATTATTCTTTCAAAAGGAAAAGACCCAAACTGAGAGATAACACAGTTCGTCTGAATGTCTTTCCAAACCTCAGACAGCCAGAACTCAGTGAAGGAATGGCAATTTTTTTCCATGCGTTAGGAAGTGATATTATGATAAGTAAGATTAAATTAAAATAATTGGTATGGAGAAAATTATACGAAAGAATTGCAAGAAAAAGGAAGAAAATTTGAATGTAATGAAAACATTTTTAGAAAGCAGAAAGCATGTAAAAATATGAAAAAAGATGGGGAGTAATAAATCGATTAAGCAATCTGTCTTACCATCACAATTTGAACCATTCTGTGCAAAACCAGGAGGACAACAGGTTCGTCCATCTCCCTGGAAAGGGGGGTTGCAAGAGCAGCTGTAACTCCCGACGGAGTTCCTGCATGCTGCATGGGGGTTGCACTCCGCCTTCCCTCGGGCGCACTCGTCCATGTCTGTTCATCATGGAGAAAGAGATTTGAATATATATATATATATATATATATATATATATATATATATATATATATATATATATATATATATATATATATATATAAAAGCATTAAGCTACAAACGTCCTTTAATATCAATTCACTCTACCTCAGGAATAATATTTTTTTCATATATGTTACCCGAAGGAAATTTTTAGTTGATAATAAGATCGTCGTCTCGTGGGCTCGAACCACGGAAGACAAGAACTCAGGAATTTTAACCACACGGCCAACAAGTTTTTGGCCGAGTAGTTAAAATTCGCGTCACTGTAGTCCTGAGTTCTTGTTTTCCGTGGTTCGGAGCCCACGAGACGACGAACTTATTATCAACTAAAACATTCCCTTCGGTAACATATATATGAAAATATATTATTCCCTGAGGTAGAGTGAATTGTATTAAAGGACGTTTGAAGCTTAATGCTTGTATATGAATCACGGTGATGTGATAAAATTCATATATATATATATATATATATATATATATATATATATATATATATATATATATATATATATATATATATATATAATACTACACATGTGCCTATATATATATATATATATATATATATATATATATATATATATATATATATATATATATATATATATATATATATATATATATATATATATATATATATATATATATATATATATATATATTTATATATTTATATATATATATATATATATATATATATATATATATATATATATATATATATATATATATATATATATATATATATATATATATATATATATATATATATATAATATATAGATATAGATATACATTGCAATTTGTCTTTAGGAAAGTCTAGAAAATCCCTTCACAGAAACAAAGTGGATACAAACTCCTTGTCAGGAAAGTTCAGTGAAAGTGACGAAAGTCATCAAATTAATGTTAATTTCAAAAGTTCCACCACACCTGTGGCAGAAAGCTCAGAAATAAATGCATTGTAAATCCACTCTCAACGGGCAAACGTCGGGATAATGAGTTCAGTGGAAAAGAAACCTATGTTTGTGGACTCAAGAGAATTTTCATGACTGGAAAGCTTTCAATAGTTCTTGAAGTATGATAATAGTTCAATGAGATCATTAAGAGTGTTCAAAAAGTGCACATTCCATAAAAAGATACGAGTACACGACATTAAAAGCCACAGCAATTTTACGAAATGTAAGGATTGTTTTTTTCTTTTAATTTCAAAGAATGACAGTTTTTCTTCGAACAGGACAGGTGAGAGAAATGACTACTCTGGATTCTACTGAATCAATATTCAAAACGAGTTTGACATTTTCTATGAAAGGTTTTTTGACAGCACAGATATTCATATCAGGTCGATAAACATGGATCCACAAAGAGAAAAGAAATGGATGATTATTCTTTCAAAAGGAAAAGACCCAAACTGAGAGATAACACAGTTCGTCTGAATGTCTTTCCAAACCTCAGACAGCCAGAACTCAGTGAAGGAATGGCAATTTTTTCCATGCGTTAGGAAGTGATATTATGATAAGTAAGATTAAATGAAAATAATTGGGATGGAGAAAATCATATGAAAGAATTGCAAGAAAAAGGAAGAAAATTTGAATGTGACGAAAACATTTTTAGAAAGTAAACAGCAGGTAAAAATATGAAAAAAGATGGGGAGTAATAAATCGATTAAGCAATCTGTCTTACCATCACAATGTGAACCATTCTGTGCAAAACCAGGAGGACAACAGGTTCGTCCATCCCCCTCGAAAGGGGGGTTGCAAGAGCAGCTGTAACTCCCGACGGAGTTCCTGCATGCTGCCTGGGGGCTGCACTCCGCCTTCCTCGGGCGCACTCGTCCATGTCTGTTCATCATGGAGAAAGAGATTTGAGTATATATATATATATATATATATATATATATATATATATATATATATATATATATATATATATATATATATATATATATATATATAAGCATTGCTACAAACATCCTTTAATATCCAATTCACTCTATCTGGGGAATAATATATTTTCATATATGTTATGAAGAAATTTTAGTTGATAATAAGATCGTCGTCTCGTGGGCTCGAAACCACGGAAGACAAGAACTCAGGAATTTTAACCACACGGCCAACAAGTTGTTGGCCGTGTGGTTAAAATTCGCGTCACTGTAGTCCTGAGTTCTTGTTTTCCGTGGGTTCATGACGACGAACTTATTATCAACTAAAAATATTCCTTCGGTAACATATATGAAAATATATTATTCCCGGAGGTAAGTGAATTGATATTAAAGGACGTTTGTAGCTTAATGCTTGTATATGAATCACGGTGATGTGATAAAAATTCATTCATATATATATATATATATATATATATATTTATATATATATATATATATATATATATATATATATATATATATATATATATATATATATATATATATATATATATATATATATATATATATATATAGTTTATATATATATATATATATATATATATATATATATATATATATATATATATATATATATATATATATATATATATATATATATATATATATATTTACGTTTTTCCGTGGTTTTAGTTTGAAATATGCTCTGTGAGACAGGTAGCAACAATTTAAGGAAATTTAGCCTTGTGATTCTGACTTCGTGGGTACGGGAAAACGTAAAAAAAGAGGAAAGCAAAGGAGAATTTCATATGAGCATAGGGCTCTGCTTACTGAGGGAAATATTACGTAAAACACGTGGGCACATTTAAAGTAGTGTATTTACATAAATGACATTAGTATGGGAAAGAGGAACTCAGTAGATTGAATGAAACTGGGGAATTCCAGCCACAGTCCGAGAAGCTTCCACGATAGGATCCTCTGAAATGAGAGATATGCACATTATACGCCAGTAATGAAAATAGACAAAAGAATAATGAATTGAGGCTGCACTGAGGGTGCCAAAGGAGTAATAAAGACTTAATACTGCCGATGCAAGAGGCGCACGGACATTAGACAAGGGTGATTTCTGGCTTTCTCTTTAAGCAAATATTACGAGACAAAAGCGTGACTGAAATGGGGCTCTTCCAGGGCACTTTACCTCAGCAGATTTTCCGAGGGCGCGTAGAAGGCAGTCCGTGGATGACTTGCGATTTCCGAGGGCGAGTTTCTTCCACGTGGTGAGATGCAAGGGCTTCCGTAAAGGGGCAAGGCGATGGGGACTCCTCGAAACTCCAAGCAATGGCGTGTGGGCTCGAGGAATACGGTCGAAGGGCACGAGGAAAAGTATACTTTGAAAGGGCCACGTGGTTAGGATGCAAGGGCATCGATGGGGCCAGGTGTTGGGGACGTCTTCACAAGTTCACTCCATATCTTCCAGCCCGCGTGTGTGTCGAGACCTCGTGGGCTTTTGCTTTTATCCCCTCCTATGGGGCAGGGGTGCGCCCAACACAGATGTTTGACTCATTGCACCTGCTGCCCGCAGGGAGGTTTTGGCCTGTAGGAGAGACACCAAGCCAGATTACTTTTGCCTCGAAGGAAAGATCTTTATCAAAAATGGGAGCGCCTTTAATCTTTTAAACCTTGTTTTTAAGTCGATAGACAGATGGTCTATCGATCGGCCGGCTGGCAGTAAATGAACAACCAACAACAACAAAGAAGGGGGGGGGGAGGCAATTTGCTAGCGAATTCTTGCTAATCATAATACCTCCCTATACAAGATGATGTACATACCTCCTTCGGGTGTGTACATCGATATTCAAGAATGAGCGGCAAATGCTTTACGTTACTCTACATTCTGCCTTGCAATGAACTTTACTCCTAAGGGTTTTATGAAGCTGTGACATTACTTTTAATAACACATTGGGACAATTTTCGTTAACAGAACGCAAAGTGATTTAAACACTTGCAAAAGAATAATTACTTTAGATTTGGTTACCCACTGTAACTTTATAAAGTGACTCGAACAATTGTGAATTAATTAAGATTATAGGACCACGTATATGAGGCTATGGCCAACAAATGAAAAGAAATGGTTATTGTTCAAGAATTAAAATACACGGTTACTTAATTTTAGATAAAATGCATGCGGTTAGTACAATCTGCCTTGAAGAGGCTGTGTAAATGAAAAACAGCGTTTATTTATGTAAATGACATCCCCTTTTACGCGATACTGTAATGACTATACATATTCGCATTGATAATTTATCTTCGTTTTAACGTGCTTTGCTCAGCTATCGTTCAACGCGAGCTGAGGGATGACCCACACACCGGGAATTTGACAGTCGTGTGCGGGCGAGAGTATTCGCGAGGTTTTAATTCGCTAACCTTAAACTACGCTAATTTTATGCGTCCACTGCCCACTCGAGTACTCCATGTTATGACGGGGCGAGCAGACAAAAGATGTGGGGTCTTATAATGGAAGGGGGAAAAGGGATAATAATAACAAAAGGAAAATTACCAAGACGTTACGAATGAAACTTGACCGCATATGAAAGGCGGGACACGTCCCTCAGAGCTTACGAAAGGGGCATTTAAATCACAAGGGCAAGAGTTTATGACTCGCGATTCATTAAGATAAAGATAACTAAATGACTAAAAGAAAGTAAATGATATTGGCAGAAGAGCTAAGGGAAAAAGAGTGAGGGTTTTATTGTGTTAGGCGGGAATTTATCGTCCTACGCTTATAAATTACGGCCCGGACTATCACTTCAGTCCCAGGGCGAGGAAAGTGCACCTGAAGGTCGCGACTCCTTCAGGAGGGCTGACACGCACGCCCGGTGCCAAGGTATGGGCGCAAGGGCGTGCCGCTTCTCACTCTGCTATTCTTAATGATTTATACATTGTGTGGGGAATGGTATCCCGTATTTAATTGCCTCTTGTGGGGATAATTTAAGGAAGATTAGTAGAGCATGGTAAGAGATAGCAGTTCCTAAGGAACGGAAGAAGATAGAGGAGGGTCTGACATCCCCTTCTGGATTAGGGGTGCCAAGACCTTCGAAAAATGAAATGGTGGCACAGGTGCCATGGGGAGCTCTAGAGCTCTTTGTAAATTACCTGGAATGTCCCACGCCCGTGGTAATTTCGCCTCGAGTCTTTCTTAATGGGACAGTCGTCCTCGGCCGGGGAAGCGGAGGGCCCGCGACCGGAGGGCGGCACGGAGTACCACCTGGGCCTGCTGATGCGACAGCTGACGCAGGAGTGTTCCGTGCGGGTTCTACCATGATCCGTCGCGGCTCTTTGTAGTTCATCGCCAAGTGAGATATGGCAGAATCCTGACTTGCAATTGCGTCGGCGACGGACTGAGGCAGAGAGGAGGCGGTCGGGGGTGGCGTGAGCGGCTCGCAGGTATCGATGACCAGCTCAGGCACGGGTTGCGAGGCCGCACCTGCAGGTGAGCTTCCGCGGTGGTCGGGAGGAACCGTCTCTCTGACCGACGCTGGTAGCGGTGCCAGGCCGGGGGAAGAGAGGGGGTCCTGAGTTGGATCCCGTGAATGGAGATCGGCGTGGCGCTCTGGCGCTGGCACTAGGGGCAGAGTCAGGCGCTATCAGAGGTTTCTTGGGCTCGTCGGTCAGGACGGACGAAGCTTGGCCCTGCTCGGGGCATGCAAGTGGCACCGGCAGGAATTTAGCATCTCCTGAAGGGAGATTTGATTGGGGCCCTGGCACTGGCACTGAGGCAGGGCCGGGCACTGGAATTGGATCGGGAATCGATCGAGGGGGCCACTGTACATCGTACTCAGGTGGCACTGGTGGGGACTGCACGTCCTTCTGGTACCCAGGGGGCGCCAGTCTTGGCTGAGGGAGAAGCGGGGGAGGATTACTCGCGCCCACGGAATGATTCGGGGAATGGGACCCCTAGATTGTCGTGATTTCGGTGGGGACTGAAAGTCCTGTCCCAGGATGACGTCATAGCCTCCGGGGAGATGGCTTGCTACTGCAAGATTGCAAATTTTGGATTGGTGAGGTCTTGTGACTTTCAATTGGACCGTAGGGAGTATCATTTTAAACTGATTTATTCCTCGATCGTGACGAGTTTTCGTCTATTGACGATAGCTCCGTAGGGAACTCTGTCCCTTCGGATGAGGGATATTTGTGCGCCCGAGTCCTCGAAAGCAGTGACTCGGCAGCGGGCTCGCTACCTCGTGGAGGGGCCACGTATACAGGCCCTTCGGCGGAGGGCCTAATGACTGGGGATCTGTGACGGCCAAGGCGACGGTGGGAGTATTTACTTTATTATTGCGTGGGCATTTTGCCCATGCGGGAGAATGGCCATAAACCTTGCACGCCGTGCAAAAGGTCTGGCTAAAGTCTTTCCGCGCTGCCCCTGTGGAGGGCGCAGGTGAGTTATTTGTCGGTTTTCCGGGAGAGATAGGAGCCGGTTTCTTGTTCCGGCACTGTTCGGAGGAATGCCCCGTTTTCTTGCAATAATGGCAAGTTAGGGGCTTGCCCGAGTTCCCATTTTTGTGGGAATTTGAACCTCCGAGGAGGGACGGGGGATTTATTTTCCGCCCCATGGATCCTTCTTGAGGGTGGTGAGTTTCCCACATATCTGCTATTCGGCAACACTCGGTGAGTGTTGCTGGGGCTTTTTCCACTATATGGGTGGCGAGGGCAGGAGGGGCGAGCGCAGGAAATGCTCGAATTTAAACCGCTCGAGTACCTCGGCGGTGTTAGTGGCTCCTTCGAATCGAGCCATTTTGTTAATGCCCGCTCCGAATGGTACGCCCAATCGGACCAAGTCTGGCCTGCTTCTCTGGGCTGCTCTCTCCAACGTCTCCTCCACCGCTCGGGGGTAATCTCGTACGCCCGTAACTGCTTGGCGTCACGGCTTCCCAGTTTCCCGATTGTCTGCGGGAAGGGCGTGGTAGGCAACGAGGGCCTTTCCGCCCAGGAATTTAGTGAGAACAAGAGAGAGTTCCGCGGGGGAGAGATCGCAGCACTCCAGGACTCGTTCGGCCCTTTCAAGCCATACTTCGGGTTCGGACTCGGTCCATTTTGGCATGAACGAGTGAGCTTGGCTGAGGGCACTCATCCCCGCGGCAGGGGGCGGGGGGGTGGCGGGCTGTCGTTCTAGCATCTGGAGCTTGTGGGCGCGCTGTCGCTCTCGATCTTCCCATTCTCGTTCCTCCCTTTTCTCTTGGGCGATTCTGTCTCTCTCCCTCTCCTCACGTTCTCTCTCCCTCTCTGCACGTTCTTTTTCCTTCTCCTGCTCTTGAGCGATTCGTTCTCTCTCCTCTCGTTGTTCTTGGGCAATTCGTTCCCTCTCTCTCTCTGCACGTTCTTTATCCTTCTCCTGCTCTTGGGCAATTCTTGCCCTCTCTCTCTCCTCACGTTCTTTAGCCTCTCGTTGCTCTTGGGCAACTCGTTCTCTCTCTCTCTCCTCACGTTCTTTGGCCTCTCGTTGCTCTTGGGCAACTCGTTCTCTCTCTCTCTCCGCCTTGGCATCGTCCACTCGTTCTTGAACCCATGCTCTCAGATCTTGCCCCGATAGTCCCATGTCCTTCCCAGCGGACATGTAGAATTTGAAATCCTCGTTTTGTTGGGCTCTGGTATTAGCCATCTTGAAATAATGGGTATATGATATGTCTGAGAAGACTTTTTGTTAAAATTGGATGTGTCTTGGAAAGACGTGGTTGTTCTTGGCGAACGAAGTCTAATATGCGTCTCGGAAGACGTAGTTGGATTTTGTCACGCTCGGACTTGGCCGGCTGTAGCGTGAAGTTAAGGAGTTGTTCTAACGAACTAGAATGATCAGTCCCGTAAGGGCTTAGATGTGTGTGAACTACACTATATAATGTCTCAAAAGGACTTAATTTTGGGTTTCCGCAGGAATGAGAAATTCTCGCCACGTGCGACGTAGAATTTTTGTATGAGTCTCTGAGGACTGGGGTTTGGAGAAATTCTCGCCACGTGCGACGTAGAATTTTAGGAGTCTCTGAGGACTGGAATTTGGAGAAATTCTCGCCACGTCTGACGTAGAATTTTAGGAGTCTCTGAGGACTGGAATTTGGAGAAATTCTCGCCACATGCGACGTAGAATTTTAGGAGTCTCTAAGGACTGAATTTGAGAAATTCTCGCCACGTGCGACGTAGAATTTTAGGAGTCTCTGAGGACTGGAATTTGGAGAAATTCTCGCCACGTGCGACGTAGAATTTTAGGAGTCTCTGAGGACTGGAATTTGGAGAAATTTCGCCACGTCTGGACGAGAATTTTAGGAGTCTCTGAGGACTGGAATTTGGAGATCGCCACGTGCGACGTAGAATTTTAGGAGTCTCTAGGACTGGAATTTGTAGAAATTCTCGCCATTTTACGACGTAGAATTTTAGGAGTCTCTGAGGACTGGAATTTGGAGAAATTTCGCCACGTGCGACGTAGAATTTTAGGAGTCTCTGAGGACTGGAATTTGGAGAAATTTCGCCACGTGCGACGTAGAATTTTAGGAGTCACTTAGGACTTGAATTTGTGGAATTTGGAGGAATTTCGCCACGTGCGACGTAGAATTTTAGGAGTCACTTAGGACTTGAATTACGATTCGTCCCTTAGGACTTAGAAATTACTAACGGGAAACCCAAAGAAAAATGTATGCTGGGAAATGAATGGGAAAAAGAAAAAAAAATGCTACACACGCGGCATGGGCGGGGGTGGGGATGCAGGTCGTTTGGCCAACACCGGAGGTATTTTTAGATTCTGGGTGAATGAACCCGTATATTTATATACCGTCTGGGATTCCGGGGATTTTCCCATCGTCTGAGAGGATAACAGTACAACGGCCTAGTAATTTTCCCTATAAGCGGAGTTTAAATTTCGCTTTCCTAACACCTACTCGAATACTAACTACACTGAGAGAATTTTCAGCAATGCAAGCTGACTTCGTCGTGTCCCACGTGGGAATTTTATTCGCGCCTAAATAACAGTTCGCTAATTCGAAATGCGAAGTAAAAGTTATCACAGAGGAATTTCTTTCGCACTATTCCTCGAAGCAAGGATATGGCAAGATTTTAACACAGGAATTTTCGCACTATTCCTCGAAGCAAAAGATATGGCAAGGATTTTAACACACAGGAATTTCGCACTATTCCTCGAAGCAAAGGATGGTTAGCACTGGTTATTTCCTAACTACCTATCCTGAAAGGCATGCATTAACGAATCTAATACGGCGGTTCTTTTCTCTCAGTGATTACATGCGTCCCTATTTCTAATTCCTAGGAACAGTCACGATTGTAAAAAGGTTTTGCTAAGATTAACACATTACTTACGTGGAATTTTCTGGATCTGTGTGCTGGTTTTACACAAAAGGTTCGTAATTGTCTCGTACCCAGCTTAGCTTTGCTAATAGCTGATCTGGCAAGTTGCAAATGCAATAAAGCAACACTAGGGGAACTGCAACTGCAAAACGAGATCTATGGCCAGGCCGCCATTTTTACGTTTTTCCGTGGTTTTAGTTTGAAATATGCTCTGTGAGACAGGTAGCAACAATTTAAGGAAATTTAGCCTTGTGATTCTGACTTCGTGGGTACGGGAAAACGTAAAAAAGAGGAAAACAAAGGAGAATTTCATATGAGCATAGGGCTCTGGTTACTGAGGGAAATATTACGTAAAACACGTGGGCACATTTAAAGTAGTGTATTTACATAAATGACATTAGTATGGGAAAGAGGAACTCAGTAGATTGAATGAAACTGGGAATTCCAGCCACAGTCCGAGAAGCTTCCACGATAGGATCCTCTGAAATGAGAGATATGCACATTATACGCCAGTAATGAAAATAGACAAAAGAATAATGAATTCGAGGCTGCACTGAGGGTGCCAAAGGAGTAATAAAGACTTAATACTGCCGATGCAAGAGGCGCACGGACATTAGACAAGGGTGATTTCTGGCTTTCTCTTTAAGCAAATATTACGAGACAAAAGCGTGACTGAAATGGGGCTCTTCCAGGGCACTTTACCTTAGCAGATTTTCCGAGGGCGCGTAGAAGGCAGTCCGTGGATGACTTGCGATTTCCGAGGGCGAGTTTCTTCCACGTGGTGAGATGCAAGGGCTTCCGTAAAGGGGCAAGGCGATGGGGACTCCTCGAAACTCCAAGCAATGGCGTGTGGGCTCGAGGAATACGGTCGAAGGGCACGAGGAAAAGTATACTTTTGAAAGGGCCACGTGGTTAGGATGCAAGGGCATCGATGGGGCCAGGTGTTGGGGACGTCTTCACAAGTTCACTCCATATCTTCCAGCCCGCGTGTGTGTCGAGACCTCGTGGGCTTTTGCTTTTTATCCCCTCCTATGGGGCAGGGGTGCGCCCAACACAGATGTTTGACTCATTGCACCTGCTGCCCGCAGGGGAGGTTTTGGCCTGTAGGAGAGACACCCAAGCCAGATTACTTTTGCCTCGAAGGAAAGATCTTTATCAAAAATGGGAGCGCCTTTAATCTTTTAAACCTTGTTTTTAAGTCGATAGACAGATGGTCTATCGATCGGCCGGCTGGCAGTAAATGAACAACCAACAACAACAAAGAAGGGGGGGGAGGCAATTTGCTAGCGAATTCTTGCTAATCATAATAATATATATATATATATATATATATATATATATATATATATATATATATATATATATATATATATATATATATATATATATATATATAATCACACACTTTCTATATATATATATATAAATATATATATATATATATATATATATATATATATATATATATATATATATATATATATATATATATATATATATATATATATATATATATATATACATATATATATATATATATATATATATATATATATATATATATATATATATATATATATATATATATATATATATATATATATATATATATATATATATATATATATATATATATATATATATATATATATATATATATATATATATATATATATATATATATATATATATATATATATATATGTATATATATATATATATATATATATATATATATATATATATATATATATATATATATATATATATATATATATATATATATATATATATATTTATATATTTATATATATATATATATATATATATATATATATATATATATATATATATATATATATAATATATAGATATAGATATACATTGCAATTTGTCTTTAGGAAAGTCTAGAAAATCCCTTCACAGAAACAAAGTGGATACAAACTCCTTGTCAAGGAAAGTTCAGTGAAAGTGACGAAAGTCATCAAATTAATGTTAATTTCAAAAGTTCCACCACACCTGTGGCAGAAAGCTCAGAAATAAATGCATTGCAAATCCACTCTCAACGGGCAAACGTCGGGATAATGAGTTCAGTGGAAAAGAAACCTATGTTTGTGGACTCTAAGAGAATTTTCATGACTGGAAAGCTTTCAATAGTTCTTGAAGTATGATAATAGTTCAATGAGATCATTAAGAGTGTTCAAAAAGTGCACATTCCATAAAAAGATACGAGTACACTACATTAAAAGCCACAGCAATTTTACGAAATGTAAGGATTGTTTTTTTCTTTTAATTTCAAAGAATGACATTTTTTCTTCGAACAGGACAGGTGAGAGAAATGACTACTCTGGATTCTATTGAATCAATATTCAAAACGAGTTTGACATTTTCTATGAAAGGTTTTTTGACAGCACAGATATTCATATCAGGTCGATAAACATGGATCCACAAAGAGAAAAGAAATGGATGATTATTCTTTCAAAAGGAAAAGACCCAAACTGAGAGATAACACAGTTCGTCTGAATGTCTTTCCAAACCTCAGACAGCCAGAACTCAGTGAAGGAATGGCAATTTTTTTCCATGCGTTAGGAAGTGATATTATGATAAGTAAGATTAAATTAAAATAATTGGTATGGAGAAAATTATACGAAAGAATTGCAAGAAAAAGGAAGAAAATTTGAATGTAATGAAAACATTTTTAGAAAGCAAAAAGCATGTAAAAATATGAAAAAAGATGGGGAGTAATAAATCGATTAAGCAATCTGTCTTACCATCACAATTTGAACCATTCTGTGCAAAACCAGGAGGACAACAGGTTCGTCCATCTCCCTGGAAAGGGGGGTTGCAAGAGCAGCTGTAACTCCCGACGGAGTTCCTGCATGCTGCATGGGGGCTGCACTCCGCCTTCCCTCGGGCGCACTCGTCCATGTCTGCTCGGGAGTTAAACATAGTTTTGAGAAAAGAGGCATTGCGAATGGTCCCTTTTTTTCTGAGGGAGGGCAAGGAAAGTCATTTCGGGGGACAAAGAGGGCTAAGGGTTTTTTCAATCCACATATTATAAGGACTTGGAATTGATAGCATGCTGGGTAAAAACAATTAAACCTTTAAATATATATAACAAATCATTGCAAAACCAAACCCATCACAATATCAGATAAGATTTCTGTGTTAAAGAAGGACAGATGTTCCTTGAAACAAGAAAGGCAGTTGGAATAGTGACTTGGAATTCTATCTGTTTGATCCAATTATAGAAAGAGTTTCCTGTTCCTACCGGAAGGTCATCAAATGGGAAAGGGTTAACTTTGAAAGGAGAAAGAGCCATGATAAGATCTGACTAGATATATATGGCTACATCATCGAAAGTGTCATGTTGCTACTCTGATTAAGAAAGAGTAAGTGAGCACCCTATCTGAAGACTGCACACTAAAGAAGAAGTTCTATTTGCGAGCGACTGTTGACGTCGAGTCAGTCCGAAGCCGCCTCACAACACCTGAACCCTAGAATTCCGACCTACACATACAAGAGTTTCACACCTGCCATACTAGTATTTCTTTCATGTAGATTTTCAGTGTTTCTCAAAACGATGTCCATATCCCTTGACATGTTTCTTTAAGAGAACTATAGCGAGAGAGAGAGAGAGAGAGAGAGAGAGAGAGAGAGAGAAAGAAGAAGAGAAGATTATCCATGTGTCTTTTTTTATGACTTTGTTACCAGGCGGCTGGTTTGTCATCGAGACATCTTTTGTTTTGATTTGCACGTCCAGGCTTTGGGCTGTCACCGTCTCGGTCTTCGTAAACATGTCGATCATACGTTTTTTATTTTCTATCGTGATGCTGGGCGCTCACAATTTCCTGTTAAGAGTCACGTGGTCAAACTTCATGTTAAGATGCTTCGAGCCATGCGATCATCCTTTGTGTTAGAGACAGATCGACGTGTTGGTTACGTATTTTGTTTCCCCAAATGTGCCCTGATGGAGCGATTGCATCAGCCCATCCTGATCGCGTCACTGTGACCAGAGTCAGCGTCACTGTGACTGGAAGTCAGAAATGTTCTTTGGGTCTTGGTCCCAAAAATGTTGAGGTCTTGCTTGTAGCTTTAGGCAAAATCATATTCACTGAGATGCCCAAGAACCAAATGCAGTGTATAGATTTGAAAGGAAATTCCTCTCTCTCTCTCTCTCTCTCTCTCTCTCTCTCTCTCTCTCTCTCTCTCTCTCTCTCTCTCTCGCATATCCATTTAGTAGATTTTTTTGTAAAGTAACGTAAATTATTTTTATACTGGTCACTCTTTAGTGCTTGTTAAATTTCTTGTGAAATCTTGGAGTTGCATTTGTGTAAGATTGTGAATTCTGAGTGTTTCGTGGCGCCTCAATAATTAAGGTATTTTTTGGCAAAAGCCAGAACTGCAGTTAGCAGGTATTGTACTTAAAATTTATACCATGGTATAATTTGAAGGGTATGATTTGGAGGGTATGATTTGAAGGGTATAATTTGAAGGGTATGATATGAAGGGTATAATTTGAACTGTTTAAATAATCTGAAGTGTTTAAATGAGTGATTAGTAGACCGGTTAATATATTAAGTGATTTTTGCTTTAGTGAATTTACATTACATTTCATTTTCATGTTTTGTATAATAGTGTGTTCTTAATGTCATTTGAATTATTTAACTCTTTTTGAATTTAATACTTTTGTGTTTAAACTTTTAGTTTTTCAAGATGCTTACTCAGTTTTGATTCACATATTAACATTTTGCTGATTTAAGTTTGTTTCATAATTTGATTTGAAAATTAATTAAGATTTGTGCTTTGAAGTAATAGTCCTCATAATCAGGGGACTCGACTGACGTCAAGGGATGACGCCTCTTCCTCAGCGAGAGTTCCTAGAAGGGAATATCAAATACATCGCTTACGTCATGAAGAACCAAGCAATGGGGTTTTGCTTTTTCCTCTCTCTCTCTCTCTCTCTCTCTCTCTCTCTCTCTCTCTCTCTCTCTCTCTCTCTCTCTCATTTCGTCAGAGAATCTACCTCATTTATTGATCTAGTTTTATATGACAGAAACTATCATCTATTTAGTTATAATATTTTGTATTCACATTTAAGAGTTTTCTATTGGTATCTGAAAATCAAAGAGAGAGAGAGAGAGAGAGAGAGAGAGAGAGAGAGAAGACGAAGAAATGGCAAACAAACATATGATTATGCATGTATGCTTTGTGAATGTATGTATGTGTATATGTTTGTATGCATGCATGCATGGAGACATGAAACGAAAGCAGCCAAAGCACAACAAGACCTCAGTCAAGGACGACATAATTATCTCTTCGTCTCGAGGAAGAAGAAGAAGAAGAAGAAGAAGAAGAAGAAGAAGAAGAAGAAGAAGATCCATCTGGTGGTGACGCCATCCATTCCCCTCTTCCACATTCTCTGGTTTTCCTTCTTCGGTTCTTCAACGGCTCACTTGTTCGCCAGACATATCAGTCGTCACCTTTCCATCGATCGATCGGTCGATCGATCGATCGATCGAGAGAGAGAGAGAGAATGATAATAAGTAGCAACTGCGTGTCTAAAAACAAAGGGACCGCTGAAGGGTTGAGTTCAATATGAAATTTTGTTCCTTGTGGTGAAACGCCTGAGTGGATGCAGACTCCCCAACCCCACCAGTAGGAGAAAGTAAAGAAAATAATGATGAAACCGAAAGAAGAAGAAGGAGAAGAAGAAGAAGAAGAAGAAGAAGAAGAAGAAGAGAAGACAGACTCCGTGAGAGAATCGGAGCGTCATTTACACAGATAAATACATAGGCTGTTTATCTCCCTCCCTCACTTGAGGGCTGAACACAATTACATTATTATTATTATTATTATTATTATTATTTCCTGTGATCATTCTGCATCTAAGATCAACAATCCCATGAAGAGCAGAAGAGAGAGAGAGAGAGAGAGAGAGAGAGAGAGAGAGAGAGAGAGAGAGAGAGAGAGAGAGAGACATTCCCGTTCCTGTGTTAATCAAGGAAAGGCAGTCACTGCATGAGTACTGTAACTGGGGCCAACCAGGTAAATAAACAGGCTCAGTGCAGCTGTTGTCGTTTGACAGACAATCCTCACCAGTCAAGATTTCTTCTGATCAGTTCTGTGTCTAAGATGTAAAATCCCTTCAAGATTTTGGGGGGAGAGAGAGAGAGAGAGAGAGAGAGAGAGAGAGAGAGAGTATCAATTTTGAAAATGGGATACCTGCAGAAAGCCCAATGACTGATTTACATTCCAGTTGATTGCAGTGTAATCATCTTTCTTCAGGAAGTTGAATCTGCAATTCATAAGAGAGCAACTGAAAAAGAATCTCTTTTATCATTCTTCCCACACTTATTCCAAAAAAGATTTGGCATTTCTTCCATGATTGCTCGGTAGTTCCGTCAAAATATGTTTTTCTCCTTTCAAATCATTATTTCCAATAATAATAATAATAATAATAATAATAATAATAATAATAATAATAATAATAATAATTATTATTATTATTATTATTATTATTATTATTATTATTATTATTATTATTATTATTATTATTATTATTATTATTATTATTATTATTATTATTATTATCATCGGAAATAATGATCTGAATGCAGTAAAAACATATTTTGACTGAACTACTGAGTAATTAAGGAAGAATCACCAGGTCTTCTTTGGAATAAGTGTGGGAAGAATGACAAAAGAAAGAGATTCTTTTTCAGTTGCTCTCTTCCTAATTAGCCGTTCCTGAAGAAAGATGATTATTATATATACTGCAATCAGCGGAATAAATGTCAGTCATTTGGGTTTTCTGCGGCACGTCTGAGCACGTTGCCAAATGCTACTTGTGCCAAGCCAAGAAGTGGAAGGGACAGGAAGAAGAAGAAGAAGAAGAAGAAGAAGAAGAAGAAGAAGAAGAAGAAGAAGAATGGACCTGATGCCGAAGGGCCAGGAAGTCGAACTGACCGGAATGAAGCCGAATGGACGAGATGCTGAATATAATTATACTGTAAGTAGTCGAAAGGAAGAGGATAGATAATTAAAACCGTTATTTGCAACTTTCTTTCACAAAAATTATTGAAAACAATGCAAGTCATAAAATGATAATGAAGTGAAGTCAATTACAAGTAATAAAACATAATGTAAAAAATTATTTATATAAAACTTTTATTATGTAATTAAAAACTGTAATCATTGTATATAATTGTTTGCCTAGTGCCTGCGGCAGAGTCAAATTAATGTCCTATATGTCTATGTCCAAACCAGAAAAGAAAGCAACAGCAACAGCGTCACTTTCAGACATGCGAAAGTTCTTTGCTCGCGTTGTGACGTCATCCAAAGCTTCGACCATTTCTGCCTTTCCTGCCCTTCGCATGATTCTTCCGCGTGGCAATTCTTCCGTTGCATTCCGAATTATATAGGGTGCTCGTCACTTCTTCCGAATGCTCAGCTTTATTTGACTCTTCTCCTGCATACCGTCCAATACTTTCAAAGCGAATGACGAGCCCCATCAGGTGGACGACAACGTACTTTATCGTCAGTAGCTTTGAGCCTAGCACTCCATTCTTTGCGTTTTGAACACCGCCAATATGTATACAGTGTCGTGAACCTTTGTATCGAGAACGCAGGCATAACCACTTGAACGAAGCTTTCTTCCTCCTCGTGCTGTCTGCGCAAATCCGTGGTCAAACTCAAAGGAGAGTCATTTTCTAAAATAGAAAGAAAGTTGTTTCCTTGTTACCTATCACGAAATTGCTAATTATCTATATATTTAAGGTTTGTGGTAATTATCTAATTGACGACCCACCCAAGATTGTTTCGACTTCTTGTAGTACATCCGGCCTCACGTCTGTTCGGCATTTTGTCTGCTCGGAATTCCGGCCATTCGGCATCATGTCCTCCCATTCTTCTTCTTCTTCTTCTTCCTGTCCGTTCGTTTTCATTCATGTTCGTTCGGCCTCTTGTCTTTCGGCCTAAGTGCATTCGGCATCATGTCCTACTACCTTCTGCAGGTGTCCCATTTTCATAATTGATACTCTCTCTCTCTCTCTCTCTCTCTCTCTCTCTTCTGTTCTTCATGGGATTGTTGATCTTAGACGCAGAAATTACTACAGGAAATAATAATAATAATAATAATAATAATAATAATAATAATAATAATAATAATAATGTTATTATGTCCAACCCTCTAAGAAGGGAGGGAGATAGACATCTGTCTGTCTTTATCTGTCTAAATGACGCTCCGAGTCTCTCCAGGAACCTGTCCATTCTATCGTCTTCTTCTTTCTCTTCTTCTTCTTCTTCTTCTTCTTCTTCTTCTTCTTCTTCTTCTTATTCTTCTTCCCTCGAGACGAAGGTCTTGTTGTGCTTTGGCTGCTTTCTTTTCATGTCTGCATGCATACATACATACATACATACATATAGAGGGCCGGACTAAGCTGGTGGGAGGCGTGGGGCCCACTCTGGTGGGAGGCCCCCCCCTTTCCAACTCCTATTGCATACACTACAAACCATAGCCTAATTAATCTAGTAGCCACAATACAGTAATACTAATATATTAGTTGGACAGTTTTATTTAAGAAATACTACAATGGGACTATTCTTCTGATGTTATTAATATGCATAAACATAAAATAAAATAAGCATAAGATGTTCTTACCATATTTTTTTACACATATACAGTTACAATTATTTATATAAAAATGATATTGTAACTAACGCATATAATTATAATAGCTCATTCTTTCTAATGGAGTTTGGCTAGTATGGGTAATATAAGTGCCCGATTACAATACTGACCTTATTATTAAATTAAAATGTATTGTTTTTATGCTAATGCTGTGACCGATTTCTAAGAAGACCTTCTTCCACTCAGCAGCGAAAAACAGGAGGTCGGGAATTGAGGTCGAATTCTGTGGTGGGGGATTTGTTTGGCAAGCTTGAAGGTAATCTCTCCCTGTCTGTCTGTCTGTCTGTCTGTCTGTCTGCCTGTCTGTCTGTCTGTCTGTCTGTCTGTCTGTCTGTCTGTCTCAACAATTAATTGGCTAAGAGATTTATGAAAAGACTCAATATCTGGCGTAGGAAAGCAAGTGAATCTTGATCATTAAATCATCTAAACTCTAAAAGTGTCCTCATCATCTCCAGCATTATCTCTGCTTTCCTTGTTATCATAGGTATCGCCACTTCTGCAAGATATAATCCATCTTTATTCAGTTTCTTTTATCCCTCGAAATCGAGGAGCAACGAAGCAGCTCCTCACAAGTGGCACTCGGGAAGTCGTATCATGACCCTGTCGAGTGCTTCTTAATCATCAGGCTATGATAACACAATCGGCGACGCACGCATTCCCAGCCTATCAGTCATCCACTTGAACTCTGGTCTGACGACAGAGAGACAAGGAAGGCCCTTGAACAGTGGACTGAGTCGCGCGTCTGCTGCTGCTGCTGCTGCAGGAGTTTCCTGTAGATAAGCTCTGTCTGTCTTCTCTTTCATTCTGAACATGCTGTCGTTTCTCTTTATTTATCGTCTTACTGTTCGTGTTGCAGCCGAGGATGGAGAGAGCTTTCTAAAGTTTCGTGGAATTACGAAAGCAAACAAAAGGGCCTTCGAGGATTTCGGAAAAATTTTAAGAAGAGGTTTCATGAGTCCTTTCTCAACTGTTGTTCGTGTAATTATAGAATTGTTTCGCTGTTCATTAGTTCATCTGCTCTCCTCTGTCGTCTTTATCCGCATCTTATCATGTCTTTCTCAATTCCCGTTTTTCTTTAAACATAAAGGTTCAGTCAGAATATTTTCTTCCAAGAAACAAATACTTGTCTGAGGACAGTGTTGTGTGGAACACAAGGTCTAGATATGAGTCCATTTCATTGTCAAAAAAAAATTGTCAAAAAGACCATTGTTTACCAAATCGAGTACCCAGATAAGACCTCATCTCTCGGTCGTGAGGGAGGAAATCACTTTTCCCTCTGGGGTCTCTCCAGGTGACCTCAGGGAGGGTGACGGGCGGGGAGAAGTGACCCCAGAGAGTGTTAGGAGAGATATTGCCACTCTTCAAAACACCTTGGGAAAGCAGGTGTCGGTCAAAGTTATGGGTTCGTTTGTTCTGAGGACTGAGAGAGAGAGAGAGAGAGAGTCTAGAAAGAAAGATTTGGAAAAAATTTTGCAATTTGATGAAAGCAAATGACAAATACTGAAACAGAATATCAGCGTGACAGCCCTTTAGCCAGAGGGAAGCAGACACTGTGGGAGCCCGGGTCAGACCTTGACCTTGGCAAGAGTATTGTTCGGATTGCATTTGCTGCTGCCAAGACATTTCATTGTTTTGGTCCCTCTGTTTGTCTCGCTTTTGTTCATGAAACACTCGAAGGGACTAGACGTTTCATTTTCCGTTTTTCCTCAGCTATTATGTATTATGTCACTGGCGATTAGAGAGAGAGAGAGAGAGAGAGAGAGAGAGAGAGAGAGAGAAGATGCCATTATACCAGTATAAAGTCAGTACGTAATCTCTCTGTCCATGGCAGTCTCATCTCTCTCTCTCTCTCTCTCTCTCTCTCTCTCTCTCTCTCTATATATATATATATATATATATATATATATATATATATATATATATATATATATATATATATATATATATATATATATATATATATATATATATATATATATATATATATATATATATATATATATATATATATATATATATATATATATATATTATATATATATATACAGTATATATATGTTTCTCTAAGCCTCATACATTATATATATATATATATATATATATATATATATATATATATATATATATATATATATAATGTATGAGGCTTAGAGAAACATATTTGATGTGGAAGGGGGTTGGGGGGAGAAACACTTCTGCAAACACGAGATCAGGAAAGGTCAAAGCAAAACACTCTTATGAAACCCAAATGAAATCAGACGTGCCGAGTGCCTAATGGCACCTGTGTGTGGCGACGAAAAGGACGTGGACAGAGCACAATCAGACGGGGTCTGTCTCTCTCCCACAGACAGGAGGGGAAGTTCGAAAGGTCAATGCTAAGGAGCAAAGGACGTTGACCCAAATCACTTATGTGCCAGGAACTTTGTCAATCTTCCTAGTGTTACTGTCAAAAGAAGAAGAAGAAAAAGAAGAAGTTGTTTGAAGTGCTTTAGAGTGCCACTTAAAGGCTGGGGACTGGTTGTAGTTGTTGTGCATTGCATCAGTCAATCAATCAATCAATCAGTGTTGCTGTGCCCATCCTTCTGTCTACCCTTTCTTCTTCTTCTTCTTCTTCTTCTTCTTCTTCTTCTTCTTCTTCTTCTTCTTCTTCTTCTTCTTCTTGTCTCGTTTTCATCTTTATTTTCTTTACTTTCCCCCACCAAAGACATTGAGCACTTCACCAAAAGGAATAAAGTTTCATATTGAAGTTAACACTACAGTAAGACTCAGTTCTTGGTAAGAGATGTAGTAACTACTAAACATTCTCTCTCTCTCTCTCTCTCTCTCTCTTCTTCTTCTTCTTCTTCTTCTTCTTCTTCTTCTTCTCTCGTTTTCTTCTTTATTTTCTTTACTTTCCCCCACCAAAGACATTGAGCACTTCACCAAAAGGAATAGAGTTCCATATTGAAGTTAACACTACTGTACAGTAAGACTCAGTTCTTGGTAAGAGATGTAGTAACTACTAATCATTCTCTCTCTCTCTCTCTCTCTCTCTCTCTCTCTCTCTCTCTCTCTCTCTCTCTCTCTCTCTCTGTCTTCTCCTTCTTCTTCTTCTTCTTCTTCTTCATAACAAAGCCGAACAGGGCCAGGAAAAGCTCACAACCAATATACTGTATTTGTCAAACAACTGAGTTGTTAAGGAACCATCAACGTGACGTCATCAACGTGACATCTTCATCACCAGTTGGATCTTCTTCTTCTTCCTCCTCTTCCCTCGAGACGAGGAGATCACCGACTCGTCCTTGACTGAGGTTGTGCTCTGCTTTGGCTGCTTTCCTTTTCAGCTCCCATGCGTCCATATACAAGTGCATGCATGTGTAAAGGCCAATCCTGAAGCCTATACTTCTTTAAGTCTCCGTTCTATGAAGAGAGGTTGGTATCTCGCTTTTCCCGAGATATTGTGGGATAGCCTGTAGCGTGAGCCGACATCATAAGTTATACCTTTCCTAACTAAAATCTAAGGACCACTGGAATGAGCTACTA
This sequence comes from Macrobrachium rosenbergii, assembly GCF_040412425.1. Taxonomy (NCBI): domain Eukaryota; kingdom Metazoa; phylum Arthropoda; class Malacostraca; order Decapoda; family Palaemonidae; genus Macrobrachium; species Macrobrachium rosenbergii. Next base: position 38,703,514 of record NC_089764.1, read on the forward strand.
AGTACAAAACTAAACCTTTATTGACAAAAAATAACGAAAATAACTTCCAAAAAATTACGAAGAATGAAAATGAATGATTCAACATATCTATCAAAATTCTTCTAAGGAAACAAGGTCCAAAATCATAAACACCCAATTATTTAAGGAAAATACAGAAATAACTCATCTGTCATTCAAATCATAAACAGGTCAATTAATGGAATCAGGTCATTTCAATAATGTCATACCACTCCCTTCCTCGAAGAGGGACGTGAAGGAAGGAGAGAGGAATACTTCACAAAAATCCTCTGAAAACAGTCTCCACGTGTGTTTTCACGGTTCACATGCTAAATTATACCGATAACGAATCGCAATGCCCAATCCTTCATTGTTCACTCCCATTTTATTCATTATGCAATGCACATACGAACACACTCTTCGTGACATCATTCGAGGTCAAAGTACGGCAAGACACGCCTCTGTACTCCAAGGCCTCACGAAGTACATGTACACACACGTACATCGCTTGAATGCTTTCTTCAAAACCGGAATTTATAACCGGTTCACCTTCTAGAACGTTTTAAGCTGAAACCGCACTTTTTACGCCTCTTGGTCTTATCACCAAGGAGCCTCTGCGACCCTTGTGGTATGCGAATGGTTCAGCATTTTCCTACATGCTGTGTATAGTCGAAATGGACTCTCGAATAGCCGACCATCTTTTCAAAGGTCACCTTCGCGAGTAGCTACACATGCATACATATACAGTCATAGGTTTGTTTGCTCGTTCATGCACAGACACTTGTTGCAACTGATTTGCTTTGACTCATGCAACTGCAGTTGCCAGCTTTGAAGGAAATATGGAGGAATAAAGTCGAAGAATTGCAAGACCAGATCTTCAACGCTTCCTGGACAATGAACAAAAGAACAGATAAAGAAAATCCTGCTGTCTGTGGAGACACAGACTGACAGACAGACAGACAGGCATTCCGCCGCCGACGACGCTCGAGGATTTCAGCCCTGACAGATTTCCTTCAAGATTTATTTTATCTATGAATCCATTATTTAATCAATTATGTTCATTATTTAATTACTTTTGAGCTTCCTTTTTTGTCTTTGCCTCTCATCTTGTGTCTTTGGGGGACTTTCTCTCTCTCTCTCTCTCTCTCTCTCTCTCTCTGTATGTATATATAAACATATGTGTGTAAGTGTGTGTGTGTGTATGGCAGGGCTTCTGCAAGAAAAGGAAGTGTGATAGAGTGACAGACAGCAAAGAGGGCGCTTAGAAAGGCTCATGAGAGAAGTGGCACATATGCAGTCCCTCAAGTGCTGATGATGGGTTGCCCCAGAGTTGTTTCTAGAGAATTTCCCCTTATTTCTTCTTCGGCAAAAGTTCCCTCTTGATCAAACGTTGTCGCCTAAACGCAAAGATCGTCAAGAAGAAGAAGAAGAAGAAGAAGAAGGCGAAATAAAATTAACTTCAACAGAGAAAAAACAATAAAGCAATCTCAAGAAGTCTCACTGATTTGTCTTTCACCTTTGACTTTCTCTCTCTCTCTCTCTCTCTCTCTCTCTCTCTCTCTCTCTCTCTCTCTCTCTCTCTCTCTCTCTCTCTCTCTCTCTCTCTCCACTAGGTACAGAGGAGGGTTCCAGAACTTGATGCAAGCAAACCTCAAGTGCAAGGCGAGATTGACAGCACAATGGACATAACGTCATCACCAGTGTGTTGAGGGGGGGGAGGGGGAGGAGGGCATTTGCTTGCTTTCCTTTCAAGGTCACTGATGAATACCCATGAAGTCTCTCAGAGCGCGTGCCCCTGAGGCTCTGCATGCCCATATCAGAGCTCAGTGATGTCACGAGGGAATCCAAACATTCACTTACGTATACATACATTCATACATACAAACATGCATACACACATACACACACACACACACACACACACACACACACACACACACACACATATATATATATATATATATATATATATATATATATATATATATATATATATATATATATATATATATATATATATATATATATATATATATATATATATATATATATATATATATATATATATATATATATATATATATATATATATATATATATATATATATATATATATATATATATATATATATATATATATATATATATATATATATATATATATATATATATATATATATATATATATATATATATATATATATATATATATATAATTATATATATATATATATATATATATATATATATATATATATATATATATATTAACTTTATCACATACACAATTGTTCTGTGCATTAGTAGAATTACTAAAAGGACCTCATTCAAACTGGATGGTATCAAATGAAGTTTTTTATTCAGAAAAAGTTACAAGCTTTCTTGGACAAAAAGTCCACATTATCAAGTATCCGTACAATGAGCAGACGCATAGTCCAGCTGTATTTATGTGTGTGCTGGGTACTTTTAATCCTATAATCGCCTAACTCCTCCTGTGTGACCCCCACCCCCTCGTGATCTTGGTCTTTCTCTGCTCCCTTCTTCTTCCAGGTGTCCGTCCGTCCGTTTTCCGTGCGTTCTCTTGCGTTTTTCCTTCGTTTCCTTGCTACTGTGGAGTAGACGATTTTTCTAGATATGCTGTCTTCAAAGCCGTTTCCGGTGTTCCCTGCCATCGTGTTGTTGGCGCAAGTTATGAAGGCGTTCTCTACAACCAGTCTAGATGTTTTGCTGGTGTTCCTGTACAGAAAACTCATATTTTCCCAGTCTATTCTGTGATCATTTTCCCAACAGTGTTTGGCAACTGCCGACGTCTGATTATAATGCCTTATGTTCTGCAGATGTTGTTTGCTTCGCTCTTTACATGATTTGCCAGTTTCGCCATAGTACCCTTCTTCACAGTCTAGACACGCTGCCATATATACCCCCTTCTAATCTCTTCCCCTCTACCGACTTTTATTCCTAATGGTGTTTTTGTAGCTGCCTATCAATTTGAAATTATTTAGCTTTCTGGTGATGGGTGCAATAGAGTTGTTGTCCCGAACTGTAATTGTTTTCTTTCCTACCAAATGTTCCTTTTCTATCCTTTCCCTCTCCTCAAAATAGTTTTTCCTTGCTTTGATGTGTGCCCACTCCCACCAATACTTAGGGTAGCCTAATCTCCTAAAACTCTCCCTCAGGTAATCCAGCTCTTCGTCTAAAAATTCGGGACTGCAAATCCTATAAGCCCTGATGGCCAACCCTGTCATTAATCCTATTTTTATTTCTTTCCTATGACTGTAGAACCTATGTATGTATGAATTGGTGTGTGTCTTCTTCCTATATACCTTGAATTTTAAATTTTCCCCTTCCCTCTTGACCAGGACATCCAAGAAAGGAATTTCTCCCTCCTTCTCTTCTTCTATTGTGAACTTGATGTGTCCATTTAGTTTATTTATGTTTTCTAAAAACTTGTGTAGATCTCCCCTTTCTCCCTTGTAAATAATCAAGATGTCATCCACGTATCTTACCCATTTTACGATATTTAAGTTCCCTTTATTTACTTTGCCCACCTATTCCTTTTCAAACCATTCCATAAAGATATTAGCTAGAATTGGTGAAAGATTTGAACCCATGGCCACGCCATTTTTTTGTATATAATGGTTTTCGCCCCACTTGAAAACATTAACGCTGAGGGCCGCTGTTAGCAGTTTCATTAAAACGTCATGATCTATGTCGCATGTATAGACACCCCCCCCCATATTCTTTTTTATTATTTCCATCATCGTCTTTACTGGTACGTTAGTGAACAGGGAAGTTACATCCAGACTTACAAATTTACAGTCTTTTACGTTAATTTTGGATAATTCGTCCATCAGGTTCCTGTTATGTTTTAAACGCCCTTTGGATACTAAGTCTACCCATTTTCCCATTATGTTGGAAAGAAATTTCTCCAGCCTCCTCTGCAGTGATCTCGTCGATACCACGATCGGTCTTAGCGGGCACCCTTCCTTGTGGATCTTAGGGCTACCATAAATATATGGGATCTCTGGACTTTCCACTGATTTTACTCTATGTTCTAATTCTTTTCTCTTGGTTTTGTCGTGGATTTTTGTCAACACTTCCCTTACTTTTTTGTTAAAATTGCACTGTACCCCCCTAATGTCCAGTTTTTTGTTGCAAGCCTCATATGTGTTTTCATCGTTTAGCAGTTGTTCTAACTTATTCTCGTATTCTACGGCATCCATTACTACAACCGCCCCCCCCCCCTTTGTCTACCTTACAAATCTTCAAGTCCCTGTATTTTCCTAATCTATCAAGGGCCTTACGTAACCTCTCCGGAAACACGAATCTGTTCGACCTAATCCCCGCCCACATGGCCCCCCTGCAAAAAGCTGCTTCATCCCCATTTTTGTTCTTATCCAGTTCCCTTAAGCTTCTACACATTTCAATGAAATCGTGAATTTCGTTCCTCATGCAAAAATTAAGGCCATATCCTAACACTAGCACTTCATCCCTACATAGGAGTCTCTTAGACATGTTCTTGACTAAATCAAAGTTCCCTGGCAAATCATGTAAAGAGCGAAGCAAACAACATCTGCAGAACATAAGGCATTATAATCAGACGTTGGCAGTTGCCAAACACTGTTGGGAAAATGATCACAGAATAGACTGGGAAAATATGAGTTTTCTGTACAGGAGCACCAACAAAACATCTAGACTGGTTATAGAGAACGCCTTCATAACTTGAGCCAACAACACGATGGCAGGGAACACCGGAAACGGCTTTGAAGACAGCATATCTAGAAAATCGTCTACTCCACAGTAGCAAGGAAACGAAGGAAAAACGCAAGAGAACGCACGGAAAACGGACGGACACCTGGAAGAAGAAGGGGGCAGAGAAAGACCAAGATCACGAGGGGGTGGGGGTCACACAGGAGGAGCTAGGCGATTATAGGATTAAAAGTACCCAGCACACACATATAAATACAGCTGGACTACGCATCTGCTCATTGTACGGATACTTGATAATGTGGACTGTTTGTCCAAGAAAGCTTGTAACTTTTTCTGAATAAAAAAACTCCATTAGATACCATCCACTTTGAATGAGGTCCTTTTAGTAATATATATATATATATATATATATATATATATATATATATATATATATATATATATATATATATATATATATATATATATATATGTGTGTGTGTGTGTGTGTGTGTGTGTGTGTGTGTGTGTGTGTGTGTGTCTTGAGAGAGTATTGAGAGAATAGAGAAAGCGTATTTTTTCGAAGTGGAAATATCAAACACAAAGCCAATCTACTTACCAGCCTATAGAGTAGCCCATTCTCAGAAGGAGATCACTGCAAGAAAAGTACAAAAAATGGATAGACAAGGAATGATAGAACCATCAAAATCTCCATGGTCTTTCCCACTTTTGCTAGTTCCAAAAAAAGGATAAAACCTACAGAAGGTTAAACAAGATAACTGAAAATGATTGTTATCCAGTGCCGTCTATGAGAGATCTTATCACAACCATTGGATCCAAGGAATACTTTACCACAATAGATTTGTTGTAAGGATTTTTACAAATTCCTCTAGACAAGGAAAGTACATCATTAACTGCCTTTAGTACAAGCAATGGTAGATATCAATATGTGAGAATGCCTTTTGGTCTGAAGTCAAGCCCAGTAACCTTTGTGAGATTAATGGATAAGATTTTAGGTGATTTATTAGGCGAGGATGTACATTGCTATAGAGACGATTTGGTAATAGCAACAGATACAGTTGAAGAACACACAAAACTGGTGAGAGAAGCACTAAATAGACTGAGGAAGGCAAATCTTAAATTGAAGTTAAAGAAGTGCAATTTCTTTAGAAGGAAAACAGACTGCCTGGGACACACATGAAGTGAAAAGGGCGTGGAAGTAAACGACTTAAAGATTAAGTCAATCAAAGAATATCCTACACCTCAATGTAAGAAGGATGTGATGTCATTTTTGGGATTACCGGGTTTTTACTGCTAGTACATAAAGAATTTTGCAACAATATCCACTCTGCTGGCGGAGTTATTAAAGGAACACGTGTCGTTCATGTGGAAAACAAGGCAACAAGAAGCATTTGATGAGCTGAAAGAAAGGTTAACGCATTCTCCCATACTTAGTTTCCCAGACTTCAGTAAAGAATTCTTTTTAGCTACAGATGCAAATTGCACTGGTATAAGAGCATGCTTAATGCAGACATAACAAATATAATGCTATAGCACATTACAGCAGAAAGCTAAAGCCCATTGAAGTAAACTACTCAGTGACAGACCTAGGGTCTTTAGCCATAATAAAGCTTTGAAGCACTTCAGATATATCATATTTGGGTATAAGAAGGCCAATAAAGTGGCAGACACCTTATCAAGGCATAGTGCACAAGGTGATAGTATAAACATGATAGGTCACGAAGCAGAACAGGTTGAATTCATAAGCAATGTATTTACCATGCATTACACAGAATTTTCCAGACAATTTCATAAGTGAACAAAAAAGTGATGAAGATTTAAGAGAGATCTTCAGTTTTGTAGAAAATAAGAGAATTTAGTCAAGGTGACCGGGCAGGATTAAGTAACAGAATTGGATGCCCCATAGACTCGGTAAACATCATAGATGACGTACTAATTTGGATGAGTCATGAATGTGACCCAATTGATCAATGACTAGGAGTGCTCCATAAAAGAATAGTACCCAAGAGCCTAAGAAATAAGATCACTGGGTTAATGCATGACGATGACATGAGAGCTCACCCAGGAAGGGACGAGACAGAGTAGTTAAGAGATCTTTCCATTGGAAAAGAATTTACAAAGATGTTAGTAATTACTTGAAGAGCTGCAATACTTGCAGCAGTTACAAGTGAAGAACAGATAAGGAGTACCTCTAGGGAAATATCCCATCCCGCAGACTCCATTTGAAAGAGTAGCCATAGATCTTATCACTAACCTTCACACCACGAGTAAGGGGAATAGTAATATATTTGTGTGTATTGACGCACTGTAATGAACCCCCAATTTCTTTGGGGCCGTCAGGTTCTTATTTTTAAAATAGTTTAAGTACTGGGGACTAGGAGAAGTCTGAAGTACTGGCAATCTCAAGGAGAAGGGTGCCAAAGAAAATACTCAGATTACCTTAAAACTAAATTATTTACCCTAAATTTTTATACATTTACAAATGAGTCAGGGTTTTGGAAAACAGACGTAAAGCAAATGACCAATACCAATACAAACAATCAAATTACATGGTTCCACATACGTTACTTTAAATTCAACAATTCTCAATAAAAATCACAAAATAAATAATTTCAAGCAGCAGCACAACACAAATACAAAAATTTTATATTAATCATTACATAAACACTTTCAGAGCCATACTTGCTCATTAACCACAATTACACAAGCCACTCGCTCAATAATATACAACCATAACTCAGAGCCTTTTGCTCTACTCAGTACACTGAGAGCATTTTGCTCCATATACAAAAATAACTCAAGAGCCTTGTGCCCTACTCAGTATACCATAACTCCACGAGAGCCTTTTGCTCCACCAGTAGTAAGAGTTACTAAAAACATGGTCCGGTCACGACTACCTCCTCCAGTACTTGAAGCCCATCAGCCCATTGACGCTTCAAGTCTACTGATGTGGCCATCACCCTCCAACCAGGTGGTACTCGAGAAACTGCTGTCGCTGCCATCACCCACAACAAGGTGATCCTCAGAAAACTGTGCCTGCTGCCATCACCCACAAGGTGATCCTCAGAAAACTGTGCTTGCTGCCATCACCCACAAGCTGATCCTCAGAAAACTGCTGCTACTGTGTTCTCGACGGAGTCACGGAACATTGTCGAGAACCTGCCGTTCTGCTTTCCAAAACCTGACTGACACTGAAAAAAGCGGAGACGAACGACACCTCGCCTCCCCCACACAAAATACCGGAGAGCAGGTAAACAATTCAAACAATGTAGTTTGAAAACAAAAACCATCAGAAAACCTGACACGCACTCACTAGATATACAGAGTTAATACCATTAACTAGTAAAGGAGTTAAAGAGTGTGCAATCACTCTCTTTGATAAGATATTTTGTAGGTATTCTGCCCCACAGCTCATTTTATCCGATAATGGCACTGGTTCAATAACTCATTAGTTCAAGAAATTTGTGATGCATTCAAGGTAGAAAAGGTAACGATACAACCGTATCATCCAGCTAGTAATGGCTTAGCAGAAAGAAATGGCAGAAAGCTTTTAGATGCATTAAGGCATACAGTAAGACAGGATCCTGAGTGGGACGTCAATTTACATTTAGTCCAATTATCAATAAATGCTAGGTATCATACAAGTACTCAAGCAACACCTATAAAGGCTTTAATGGGATATGACCCAAGATTACCATATGAGTGGCTGAATCAGCCAATACAGCCTAATTACTCTGAAGACATTATGAAAATAAGAGTTGGGAATTTCAAGGTAATTCATAAGCAATTACACAAGAATATAGAGGTAAAGCCAGTAGATTACAAGACAGGCGATGAAGTTTACATCAAGAAGGAAGTAAGAAGTGGTATTAATTATAAGTTAGCCACTAAATTTACAGGGCCATACAAGGTCATACAAGTGCAAGAGACTAAGGTGAAAGTGAAAAAGGTGAATGAATGAATACCTTCCACATATGCTAAATCATTAGAAGAAGGATTTTGGATAAATAAAGACAAAGTCAAAAGAACTAAGGAAGTTAAAGATGCAGAACTGACTGAAGAATAAGAAGAAGAAATTTCAGAAGAAAAAACTAGATATAACCTAAGAAACAGAAGAGTCACATTTCAGTAATACTGATAAGAACAAACCCATCAATTCATCCTGTTATTCCCTGTATTTGATTTCTTTATTGCCGAGTTCGCCTTCATTGGTTGACTTAGTAATGAAACCATTTTTTTTCATAATGTTGCAATTCTCACTTTAATTACTTGGTTTTGCAGCAGAAGGATTTGGGGTTAAGGCGCCATAACATCGAATTTACCTTTTCTTTAACTGAGGGAAAATACTTAGGAAGCAAGAAAGTAAAGTAAAACTTCTGAAATGTAGCGTATTAAAGTCAGAAGGGTTAGCAGTCAATTTTAGGGAATTGCAACCCACTATCACTAATAGAAGAATAAAGCAGAAGTTTAAGACAGGTATTCAATTATTTAAACGAGAATCTTGTTTTCAAATCATGAATATGAATTTCAGTGTACGAATCATAGAAATAAAAGTTAAAGGAATGAGAGATACAGTTTGTAAGATTTGTGAATACTTTAAGAATACCTCATCAAGGAGAAGTCTTGGCATAACCCATAACATGTCAACATTGAAAGAAGTGCATGAACTATACTAACATTAGAAGTAGAAATAGTAATTACTTATTTTCCCGTAGAACTAACATGAAGGCTTACTAATTTGTTTTGCCAGTCACAAAGATATTCATAAGTACTACTTTTGCTTTCCCTACTCAAGTTGCCAGTCATACTTTGAGTCAGACAGCAAACATGTAGAAGTTTCTTATGCAAAAGGATGTTTTACTTACACTGATAAAGTCGAGCAAAATGTTCACAAGTACACCACACATATTAGTTACACAATGTTTGAATACACCCAAGATACAAGTAAGGACATTATCATTCATTTGTAGCAGCAAGACCAACAAGAAATCCATGCAGAACGGCCAAGAAATGAAGATTGCCGCCGTTTGATTGTACAGATTGATTACTTTTAAGAATTTAAAATCCACCTGATAGGCAGCTAGGTATGGGACTGAGTAAATCCAAATGTACCTTGGATAGATAACTGCTAATATTTCTTTGCTCTTTTATATATCACATACGATTGTTTTAATACTTAAAGCCAGATTCAAAGAAGGAATTTGTCATGCATAATGTGCACATTGTTAGGAGCCCTCATAGTCCATACTGTTTTGTTTATTTAGAAAACTGTCAGGAGCCATTTAGGTAGCATGGTTGAAACTGTATCGAGTCGAGAGAGCAGAGAAAATGTATTTTTTCGAAGCGGAAATATTCTATTTCATGGAGTCTGTAGAAAGGACCATAAACTCACATAAAGCTCCCCGCCTGTCATAACAAGTCGCCAACCGCAACTTCAAGAACACACAAGTACTAACGAGTCACTAAGAGAAATAGCATTTGGCCGTGCCTTCGAAATTCACGAGATCTCCGAGGGGAAGGCCTGTAAACATATGGTAAGTATAAGGTGTGAGAAAACACGCCTCACCCCCTTGCCTTCAAGGGAGAGTCCAGAGAAACAAGCCACTCCCACAGGTCAGGCCTAGATGTTTTAGCCAATCAAATGCCATCAATGCCAGAGACCTAAGGACGTCCTTCAAGGAGCAATTACCCAATGATCAACGGGAATTCCTTAAAACACACCTCCAGGAATTGGAATGAAGCAAGTGAAGGAGGTGTCTCAGGAAAAGAGTACCTGCCCAGAATATGACGTCATGGTTGACACAAGGGAAATAGTGAATATAAGGAGAGACATGCAGAAAAGGACAGAGTCGAAATAGAGGCTAAGCAGAGTCGATAAGAGAGGAAAGGAGAGAGAGTTCTGAGGTGAGGGGAAGCAGAAAAGAAACCATAGGACAGAAGGAGAATAAGTGTTAGTGCGTGATTGACTCTCAGAACATTATACTCGTATAGTCCCCTTAATCAAATTCGTTAATGTCTCTCGATCAAATATTCAAAGCCTCGAACCACTGGAAACTGTAAGACAATTAAGTGCAAAATAAACAAGAAACAGGAATAATTAATCATTTTCCCCCCTAACCTTCAGTCTTTGGAATTCAGTAATTGTTTTAAAGAATCACTTGTTCCTACTTACAATAATTATCACATGCCCCTACCCCGGACACGTTACCTTAGATGTCATGCCCTTATAAAGAGGAAAGAATCAGGCATGACAACAATAATATATATATATATATATATATATATATATATATATATATATATATATATATATATATATATATATATATATATATATATATATATATATATATATATATATATATATATTCATGATGTTAGATTTGTTTAACATATCCTCCTATAATTTTGACATAATTACTTTTTTTATGTTTTATGTGTAGTGATAATGATTGTTGAAGTGTCGTATTTAGTTTGGCATCAGATCTCAAAAGAACTAATGATTAGATAACTTGATAGCATAATTTAGAATTGTTAATACAGTTTTAATAGTAACATAGTTTAGAATAAATAATATCTTTCTTGATAAAAGCGTAGTATATGAACACGTGTGTGTCCAGCAAGGACTTGTTTCATTTCAATTGTCATCAGTTGAGATAAGAGAGAACGCTTTGTTTTGGGGTGTGATGACAGGTTTGGATAACAAATGCCAATTCGTCCCATACGAGCTCAAGATGAGTGATTTCATGTTGTTACATGCATTGTATGGACACGTCAACGCCACTTTTCAAAACGTTTTGCTGGGATGACGTAACCTTTCCTTCTAGAAATTTCTCCATGGTAGGTCTCACTTTCAAAAAATGCTTTAATGACATCACCTCCCTGCTTCTTGAAATTTTTTGTATCTCGTAATAAAAATGCTTTAATGACATCATGTAATTGTTTCATGTGTTACTGGAATTCTAAAATTTGTTTCATTCTGAGAAGAGACCAGATAGTTTGGTTATATACTCTCTCTCTCGTTCTTAAACGAGATTACTTTTAACTTTAGTGTTTGTGAGTCAGCTATTAGCATCAACTTTTGAGATCTGAATTTAGTAAAGTTATTTAATTTGTAACAGAATCGCCTGGTAAAAGTGTGTTTTGTGGTAACTCAGCTGCAGCAAGTGATTTACAGAGGTTTTCACAAGTTTGTGTAAGGTAATGTAAGTTTTACTTATTAATACCATGGTATGATAAGTTAGGAAATTTTGACCGAGTGAAATTGCTATTGATAAATCTTGTGTGTATTTTTGTGTGTTTTTTCTGTTTGCAGTTTCTTCATATTTTCACATTTTTTATGTTTGTGATGTAACATTTATTTACGTAGCATTTTAAATATTTCTTGGTAATTTAACATTGCATACTTGATTTAATATTTATTTACAAGTAGACATTGCATAAACACATGTTTAATTACCCAGACATGCACAAACACATGTTTTGGGTATTCACACGTTAGCAGACTTGCACAAACATGCATTCCCCCCCAAAGCAGACATCATACAACAAACATTTTTGTTTTACAAAAAGACATGTGCAAAAAACGTGTTTGATTATAACAGACTATTCTCCAAACATGCGTTCACTTTCCTCCCAACAGACATGTTCCCAGAAACGTCACCTTTTCTTTTAAAAGCAGATATGCACAAACATTTCTTTTATACCAAAATGCAAAACTTGTTGCACAAACATGATCATTCTGCTCTCAGGGTGGTCGCTGGAGACATGCATTGGACTTATGGGCTTCCACTCATGTTTATCATTCTTCAAACTTCTTCTTCTTCTTCTTCTCTTTAGATTCAGGTACGCACAAACATGTGTTTTACTTTTGATCAGACATGCACAAACACGTGTTTACTTAAGCAGACATCCACAAACAAGTGAGTATTTTTACAAGTCACTGACATGACAGCAAACATGTGTTTACTTACAAGCAGACAGGCACTTCTGTCTTTACATTCTTCAAGACATGCTTAACTTCATGTTTACTTAAAAGCAGAAATGCATAAACATTTGTTTTTTACAAGCAGACATGTACAAACACTGTGAGGAGTTTACGGATTACAACAGACATGCACACAAACAGGAGAATGTGTTCACTTATAACACACATACACAAATACACAATTTAGCCTGAAAATCATGTAAAGCAGACATCCAAAATTAAACATGTGTTTTTTCACAAGCAGACATACACAAACATGCATTTACAAGCAGACATGCACAAACACCTTTTAAAACGATAACAGAACCAGAACATGCACAAACACCTTTTTACTTACAGCCAGACATGCACAAACACCTTTTTACTTACAGCCAGACATGCACAAACACATGTTTAATTACAAGCAGACATGCACAAACATGTGTTTACTTACAAGCCAGACATGCACAAGCACATGTTTACTTACAAGCAGACATGCACAAACACATGTTTACTTACAAGCAGACATGCACAAACATGTGTTTACTTACAACCAGACATGCACAAAAACGTGTTTACTTACAAGCAGACATGCACAAACACGTGTTTACTTACAAGCAGACATGCACAAACACATGTTTACTTACAGCCAGACATGCACAAACATGCATTAACTTACAATAGACATGCACAAACATGTGTTTAATTACAAGCAGACATACACAAACATGTGTTTACTTACAAGCAGACATGCACAAACATGTGACCACTTACAACCAGACATGCACAAACAGGTATTTACTTACAAGCAGACATGCACAAACACATGTTTACTTACAAACAGACATGCACAAACATATGTTTACTTACAAGCAGACATGCACAAACATATGTTTGCTTACAACAGACATGCACAAACATGTGTTTACTTACAAGCAGACATGCACAAACATTTGTTTACTTACAATCAGACCACATGCACAAACACCTGTTTACTTACAGCCAGACATGCACAAACATGTGTTTACTTACAGCAGACATGCACAAACACATGTTTACTTACAAGCAGACATGCACAAACATGTGTTTACTTACAATAAACATGCACAAACACGTGTTTAGAAACGAAAATCATGCACAAATGGTTACCATCTTACTTTCCAGACATTTCACAATAGTTTTTGCAACCATTGACATGCACAAACACGGTGGATCTCTTCAATAATCTTTTTCTATCATTTTCTTTACATACATACATTTACTTCTTATTACATATATATTATATATATATATTATAACCATATATATACATATATATATTTATATATATATATCCACTGTATATAAACATTGAGATGCTTTATAATCACAAACTATAGTTCTGTTTTATCTTCAGTGTTTTATCTCCTTCTGACAATGTTCAGTGCACAAACACATGTTTACTTTCAGTCAGACAGTCCCAAACACTGTTTATTTCAGACACCTCTTTCCTTTTATTTCAACTTCAGACATCCACAAACACATGTTACTTTCCATGCAGACATCACAAACACATTATTAGGCAAAAGACATCCACAAACACATGTTTTTTGCATTTTGTTCATGCATTTACTTTCATTCATTCAAAAAAAAAAAAAGTCTAAAGACATAAAAAGGATTTTTCTTTCAACCAGACAACACATGTTTATTGTTGAAAACATCACACAAGAAGAACAAAGAGTTTATGCACAAACATTTTAAATCACAGACATGCGTATAATAAAATGTCATTTTCATCTCAGACATGCAAAGTTTACTTTGTCAACATGCACAAAAACATGTTTTATTCAGACATCCACAAAATGTTCAGATTTCTCAGACAACAGCACCAAAGAAGTGCAGCAGAGGAGTTTACAGACATAACAAAGCATGTTTACTTTCTTCCAGACATCCACAAACAATCTAAGCAGACATCACAATGATTTGTTTACAACCAACATCCACAAACATTTATTTTCCTTTCAATAAGACATCCACAATCATAATATCCAACATAATAAAAATGTTTAAAATATCACATGCACAATAATATGTTTCAGACATCCACATGACACCTTTTTTCTTTCAACCAGACATCCACAAGGACATGTTTACTTACAAGCAGACATGCACAAATGGATGAGGACTTTTCAGAAGGAAACAACAGGGAAGAATCATGTTTTCAAGCAGACATTATTCACTAAAAGGGAAATCATCATTCATGGAAAAAACTTTAGGGTCAGACATCACAAAGAAAATCAACAGACATGACCAAATGATTTCAACATTTATACCGGCAGAGACCCAAACATCTCTCCACAGCAACCACATAACAAACACTTTGAACAAAGAATGAAGAAACATCCCACAATAATGAACAAACAAGGCATCGAAGGGTCTTTATCCTTTCTTATACCTAATTCCCACCAGTTCCTCTTCAAAGGCATTTACTTACATGCCAGCCATTTCCTTCAGATATGTCCTATCCACATGCCTTGAAAGTCAAGTTTTAAAGAAAATGATCAGAACAAAGAAAAAAAGTCAATGAATCAAAATCATATTAAGGACAATATCAGGTTTAAAATATGTTGGAAATATTAGCTTTCTCATTATTTATGGAACATCGTGTGAATATATTCCTTCGGTGATTTTGACTAATAATTTTTAATTTTATACATCTGACACACAATCAAACCTTTGCTTTTACACATGACGGAACACAGTGACGTTTACACGACACAAAAGACACACAGAAAAGAAAGAAAAAAGATATATATATACGCTTTGCTAATATATAGGATATATATATATATATATATATATATATATAATATGTATATATATATATGTATATATATAATAACTTATGCATAATATATATATATATAATATGTATATAATATATATATATATAATATATATATATATATATATATATATATATATATATAGCTATATAAAGGATTTTAGAATCATAATATATCAAGACAGGGAGAGTTTTTATTGTTATCATGATTTTCAATCAAATATTTTGGAAATGAAAGAAGAAAGTTTTATCAGTTTTTTGTCTCCTCTGAAATGTTTTATTTCCTGTGTCCTCTTTCCTTTCACTTTTTATTCCCTGTTTCTTTCTTTCCAGGCTTTCTTTCCAGCCCTTATTAAAAGTTCTTCTTTTTTTCCATCTTTGTTCTCTTCCTTTCAATCATTCAAAAAAAAAAGTCTGAAGACACAAAAAAGGATTGTTTCAATGAAAGACCAAGGCTTCACATGCGGATATTGTTGAAAGCTCACGATACAGAATAACAATTCCAGTTTATGCCAAACATTTCCCTAATCACAAAGCGTGTATATAAAAAAAAGGTCATATTCATCTCCATGAAAAACCTTTGCAAAGCACAAAAAAACATTATAATATCACTAATATCCTCAGAGGAATCAAAGAACAGCACCAAAGAAGTGAAGCAGAGGAAGAACGTCCATAAAAAGCCTTCAAGACTTCAAGAGGCAGAATCAAAGTGATTGAAAAGGATGGACATTAATATAATAATAATAATAATAATAATAATAATAATAATAATAATAATAATAATGACAGCTGAGTTCTCTTCCTCAGCAGGACATAATATCTTCTGAAGGATGGAGAGGAGGAAGGAAGGAAGAAGGAAGAAGGAAGGAAGGACAGAGGAGAAGGAAAAAAGAAGGAACAAGGAAGGAAGGAAGGAAGGAGGAAGAGAAGGAAGAATCCCCAGACATTATTCACTAAAAGGAAATCATAAAAAGGAAGGACAATCAGGGTTCTGCATCACCAGAAGAAAATCAACCTGATGTTGACTTCTTCTGGTGATTTTATAACACCAGTTACAGCAGAAACCCCATCTCTCTAGCTGAACCGTTGACTCACTTTGAACAAAGAAGAAGAATTATCCCATATAATGAAGCCACAAGGCATCGAAGGGTCTGCTCCTTGGTAACCTTCCTCCCAAAGTTCCTCTTCCAAAGGCATTCCTTCTCCAGCCATTTCCCTTCAGATACCTCCTATCCAGGGTCTCCCTTTGAAAGTCAAGAAATAAAGAACGGATCAGAACAAAGAAAACTTAGTCAATGAATCAAAATATTAAGGACAATTACGGTAAATGATATGTTGGAAATATTAGCTTTCTCATTATTTATGGAACATCGTGTGAATATATTTCTTCGGTGATTGCTGACTAATAGCATTTTTGAATTCTTTTACACACACACACACACACACACACACAGTATTTGCATATATATATATATATATATATATATATATATATATATATATATATATATATATATATATATATATATATATATATATATATATATATATATATAATCATATATACATATATATATATATATATATATATATATATATATATATATATATATATTTTATAAATATATATATATATATATATATATGTATATATTATATATATATATATATATATATATATATATATATATATATATATATATATATATATATATATATATATATATATATATATACAAACAGAACAGCGGGTGTTACAAGTTTATGCAAATATTTTGGGAAAAAAAGAAAATAAAAAAGTAATTTTGAGCAGAAAGTCCTTTTATAAAGATAATGCAATTTAAGGCTCTGTTTGTGGGTGGCAATTTCTCCTGGTCTTGCCCACCTTCCACCATCTGACTCAGGCAGAGCAAGATGATGTCCTGGATGCAGAGTAGTCAGGGATATGGGGGAAGAGGAGGTTGCATGAGGATGGAGGAGGCCGATGTGAATCAAATACCTCCCAATAAAATGTATTCTTTGGATACTGAACAAAAAAGCATGCATCATTGAAGATCTTCTTCTCCATCAATGATATTCATTGGACACAGATGAAAAAAAGAATAAAGAAAAAGAAAAAGAAAGGAAGCCTGACTGAATCTGGCATCCATCCAAAGAAGGTTCATCCATGAGACACCATCAAAGGTTGAAAATGTGTTCTGATAAAACCTCTCACAAGAACCTCTCCATCAGAAGCATTCATCAGACACCAGTCCTTCCATTACCACAGTCATTCCTGGTCCTGATTCGCCCATTCCGTGAAGAGGCAGCAGGACAGACAGACAGCAAACAGACAGACAGACAGCAGACAGACAGACAGACAGACAGAGAGCCCGGAATTCAGCATCACAAATGAATGTTGCCTCAGAGCAGCATTTGCATGACTCTCTCTATGCATACAGCCACACGGTACCGCTCTGAGCGTCCATTAAAATTAGTTGCTTAAGAAAAAGAACCATAAAAGGACTAGCAATCCACTTGCCTCATTCCTCTCACCCCCCCACTCACCCACATCCCAGGCTACTCCAACCTCCTGTGAATCCCTGGCCTGAACGGTCATTTTAAATTGCCCTATATAAACAGAATTTAAAATCAGAATGCTGAGAATTGTTTATCATTTATTTGCATAAAAACTACCTTTATATATAGAATTACATTTTTACTATTCATTTCCATATATATATATATATATATATATATATATATATATATATATATATATATATATATATATATATATATATATATATATATATTATATTTTTCTTAGATAAATGCTAATCAATAACAATATGTGTGTATATATTATTATATATATAAATCTATAACATCTCTCTCTATTAAATCTCTCTCTCTCTCTCTCTCTCTCTCTCTCTCTCTCTCTCTCTCTCTTATGACTCTCTGTTTGATAAGTATTATTATTAGATCATGTCAGGAAGTAACTTACCATAAGCAGAAAAAGCCTGAACAACTTCTGTAAACTTGTGGGTTGAAGTCCTGCAGGAGACGCCACCCTGCCTCTTGGCAGGTGGCGTTCATCAAATGCCAGGATCTTGTGATTTCCTCACAAAATGCTTCAGGCATCCCAGACCCTCGAGGACCTTAGCCGGGTAAAAAAAAAATGGAAAAACACGGGAACTCTGGAGGGGGAAGAGGAGGGTTGCAGTGAGGATGAGGAGGGCTACCAAGAGTCAAAATTCCCTGAAATGACAGACATCAAGGCAGATCTTTCATGAGCTGATTCATAAGATGAGAAACTAGATGATGATAAAACAAAGTGAACTGAACAATTAACTCTTTGTGCTGACTCTGTTTCACAGATTTTGACTCTGCAAGAAAAAGCAATTAGAGACAAAGGATCGTCTTCCATTCGTCAGGTTCGTCCATCTCCCCCCACGAAAGGGGGTTATTATCAGCTGTAACTCCCGACGGAGTTCCTGCATGCTGAAAATATATTTTCCTCATGGAACAGGTAGAAACTGAATCGTGATGTCATTCATGAGAAAAGAGATTTGATATATATATATATATATTATATATATATATATATATATATATATATATATATATATATATATATATATATATATATATATATATATATATATATATATATATATATATATATATATATACATTGCAATTTGTCTTTAGGAAAGTCTAGAAAATCCCTTCATAGAAACAAAGTGGATACAAACTCTTTGTCAAGGAAAGTGCAGTGAAAGTGACAAAAGTCATCAAATCAATCTTAAATGCAAAAGTGTCACCACACCTGTGGCAGAAAGCTCAGAAATAAATACATTGTAAATCTACTCTCAACGGGCAAACGTCAGGATAATGAGTTCAGTGGAAAAGAAACCTATATTTGTGGACTAAGAGAATTTTCATGACTGGAAAGCTTTAAATAGTTCTTGAAGTATGATAATAGTTCAATGAGATCATTAAGAGTGCTCAAAAGGTGCACATTCCATAAAAAGAGACACGTACATTACATTAAAAGCCACAGCAATTTTACGAAAAGGATTTTTTTTTATTTCAAAAAGTGACATTTGTTCTTCAAAACAGGCCAGATAAGAGAAATGATTCTATTTAATCAACATTTTCTAAAAAATTTTCTGAAAGCAGATATATTCATATCAGGTCGATAAACATGGATTCACAAAAAGAAAAAGAAATGGATGATTGTTCTTTCAAAAGGAAAAGACCCAAAATGAGAGATGACACAATTCCTCTGAATGTCTTTCCAAAACTCAGACAGCCAGAACTCAGTGAAGGAATGACAGGCTTTTTCCATGCGTTAGGAAGTGATATTATGATAAGTAAGATTAAATGAAAATAATTGGTATGGAGAAAACTATATGAAAGAATTGTAAGGAAAAGGAAGAAAATTTGAATATGATGAAAACATTTTTAGAAAGTAAAATATATGTAAAAATATAAAAAAAAAAAAAGATGGGGAGTAAAAAAACGATTAAGCAATCTGTCTTATCACCACAATTTGAACCATTCTGTGCAAAACTAGGAGGACAAGAACAGGTTCGTCTATCTCCCTGGAAATGGGGGTTGCAAGAGCAACTGTAACTTCCGACGGAGTTCCTGCATGCCGCGGGGGGCTGCACTCCGCCTTCCCTCGGGCGCACTCGTCCATGTCTGCTCGGGAGTGAAGACATAGTTTTGAGAAAAGAGGCATTGCGGAATGGTCCCTTTTGCTCTGAGGGAGGGCAAGGAAAGTCATTTCGGGAGACAAAGAGGGCTAAGAGTTTTTTCAATCTATATATTATAAGGACTTGGAATTGATAGTGTGCTGGATAAAAACAATTAGACTTTTCAATATGTGCAATAAAAAAGTTGCAAAATCAAACCCATCACAATATCAGATAAGATTTCTGTGTTAAAGAAGGACAAATATTCCTTGAAACAAGAAAGGTAGTTGGAATAGTGACTTGGAATTCTATCTGTTTGATCCTATTATAGAAAGAGTTTCCTTTTCCTACTGGAAGGTCATCAGATGGAGAAGGGTTAACTCTGAAAGGAGAAAGATCCACGAAAGACTGGTCCAAGTGAATGGCTGAATAATAGGACGTCTCATCTTGCTTTTGTGATCATGAAGGGAGACAGGACTCTGGAACAGGACACACAAAAAAAGGCAATCAGAACTCATCTAAAACTAGAAGACCAGAATGACAACCCTCAGGATCTGAGTGTTTCAAACATGCCCTAGTTTTTGTTTTGTTTTTGTCAAAAATGAGGCAGATTCTTGTGAAGTATTTCTCAAAATCGCCTCCATATTCGGCTCGTGAAGTAGAATTATTGAGAATCTGATTTCAAATGATGTCAGCCAGAAAACCCCATGACTGTTACAATAACAAAGGGAAAATTTGGTAATTATACTGATTCCACTCTTTAGCCAAAAAGATGACCAAAAAGAATAGTGAGGAAAGAAAGCCCATATGAGCAAAATGATTATTTCTTCTAGTAGTAAACGGGTGTGGAAGTATAGATGAAGAAAAGAACACAGTAATATGCATGGATTTCTCACCTTCACAGCGCAAACCATTCCGTGCAAAACCGGGTAGACAGGAACAGGTGAAATTTACAAACTTGTCGGTGCAAGCTTCGTGATCACCGCAGTTGTGGCTTCCCTCTGAGCACTCATCTGTGGGAAGAGTTATATTGCAGTTAGAGAGTAGTCATTTCATATATTCCTCAAGATAAAACTGACATAGAAAGATGAGTACAAGCAGCACCATCATGACTGATAGTGGCTACATGAGGTATTCCTCCCATCGACCGTCAGTCAGACCTTTCACAGGACTGACAAACTATCTAGAAAGGGACTCCTTCGTTTAGTGGATCAGGACAAAAACATTTCAGTGTCATTCAATTCACGCCTGAAGAAGAATAGACTGATCTGTAAGAACCGTCTTTTCCTTGTCTAGAGCACAAATAGGACTGACCTATTCCTCCCGTCTCTAACAGAGAGATGACTCCAGATATTTCTTGGCGAAGGGAAGATTCCAGTTCTTGTTGTCCTGGAAGGGAAAAATCATCCCATGAACACCAACATGGATCTCTTATGCGCTTTCAATTCTATTCATACATGGATCTCTTATGCGCTTTCAATCCTATTCATACTTGTACTGGAACATGTCTAAGTAATATCAAAGTCCTGTACTATAGTCATAAATTAGCAAATATACCACTAAGTATCATCTATTTTTCAATCCTGACACAAAGAAATATTACAGAAACAGTGAATCATAGATTAAGAATTGCGTCAAATCTCTTCCAGATGAAAAGCGTACCTGCTGATGATATGTTTTTGAAGGATTCCAAGTCCTCCCTTCCAAGGCAGTCTTTTATTTCCTGATGGATCCCTGGAATGTATAGGAGGTAATTGAGATGAAGAGTTTATACATACATACATTCATATATATATATATATATATATATATATATATATATATATATATATATATATATATATATATATATATATATATATATATATATATATATATATATATATATATATATATATATATATATATATATATATATATATATATATATATATATATATATATATATATATATATATATAGATACATAGATACATAGATATACATAGATAGATAGATAGAGAGATAGATAGATATGTATATATACAGATACACACACACACACACACACACACACACACACACACACACACACACACATATATATATATATATATATATATATATATATATATATATATATATATATATATATACATTATATATATATATATATATATATATATATATATATATATATATATATATATATATATATATATATATATATAATGTCCACACCAATATGATGACATAAAATTCTTCAGCAAGTACAAATTATCCTGAAAGGAAAAGGACAGAGCCTAATAGTAGATGGAAGAGTATCTGTGAAGATCATAACACCCTTTCGCCTGAAGCCAGTCATGATTGTCATACTCATAAATTCTCCTGCCCTGAGATTTTGATAAACCTTTGCAAGAGGCCTGATTGTCATCTTTGTCATTCAGGATCACTAAACATAACGTTGACTATTATCTATTACCCGCGGAAATGCCAAAGGCTTGACATTAACACTGAGAACTGTTTTCTACAACTGACAGAAACGAGCGAGGGCCACTGAAGAAGCTTTGCAATTACCTTCCAATGTCCCCAGTTTTTCCCAAATATCCGGAAAGAGAAAAAGAATCCCCTTTAGGAGATGCTTTATATATGAAGACTAAAAAGAAAATCTATTTCCTCTGACTAGATTAGATAAAATTTGAGTGGAAGGAAGGAAGGAAGGAAGGGTCATCTCTGTCTCTACAAAGTTCAGGGTCACAGCCTTCTCTATATATTTCAACAGAATCTCAGAATCTTATTATCCTATCACATGGCACTCATCCTCACATGACTTCTAATACTGAAGACACCCTTTTCTAAGAAATGATGTGCTTTCTTTCTCACTTATTTTCAAATGAACACAAACACACAAACGTTTCAGGAAGAATAAACCACTAAAATTGACATCTCCAAAAGGATTGACAAGCAAAGGAAAATAAGGCAGTGTCTTTGATCTAGCAACTCCTAAGGGAATATTGTTGTTGTCTATACTGGGTCTTGACATGACCTTGCCTGAATACAGGATGAATAAATTTCAACAGAGAGTCCTGGTTGTTTCACTGCACCTGGAGAAAAGAAACATCAAAGGTCTCTTAGAAATCGATTCTCTAACCTATCCTGAATATTGACTTTATCTCTAAAGGAATCTATCACGAAGAAGACTTCGGATTTTATCATGAATTTTGGTCGTTATTCTTAATAATTTTTATCATTATTCTCACTGTTTTTGGTCGTTATTTGAACATCCACTCAAGGTAAAGATAACGTTTTTCAGTTGCAGGACGGAAAGAAGAACTCCACTAAGAATACCTTTCACATGCTCCAGTTCATGATGGAAATCTGAAAAGAGAAATTTTTATTCTTAATGACAGGTAAAAATAACTTTTTATTTTCAAGGATGACTTCTCTAGAATGTCCCTCCTCACAATTTGTGTTGAATAATCGTGTTATGAGTAAGAAACTACATTACAATATTTATGGTAATATCTGAGAATATACAACATCACACAACTGGGAATATTTTCTTGCCATAATATTGATGAATAAATGCACTTACTTTGCAGAGAGTCCTGGTTGCTTTTCAGTCCACCTGGAGAAAAGAAACATCAAAGGTCTCTTATAAATTTCGATTCTATAACCTATCCTGAATATTGTCATTCTTATCTCTAAAGGAATCTATCACGAGGAAGATAGGATTTTATCATGTTTTTTGGTCGTTATTCTCAATGATTTTTGGTCGTTATTTTCACATTCACTCAAGGTAAACGGATTCGGTTTGGCTTAGTTGCAGGATGGAAAGAAGAAGAACGCCAAGGGGGTAACAATACCTTTCACGTGCTCCAGTTCATGATGGAAATCTGAAGAGAAATTTCCTTCTTAATGACAGACAAAATTAACTTTTTATTTTCAAGTATGACTTCTCTACGAATGTCCCTCCTCACAATTTGTGTTGATAATTGTGTTATGAGTAAGAAACTACATTATAATATTTATGGTGATATCTGAGAATATACAACATCACACAACTAGGAAATATTTTCTTGCCATAATATTGATGAATAAATGCACTTACTTTGCAGAGAGTCCTGGTTGTTGTTCACTGCACCTGAAGGAAACAAAGGCAACGACTTGTAAAGTTTGACTTCTGTCAAGAATTCACAAAGCAGATTAATTTGGAAGCAAAGTTATTGCACGGAAGGAAGACATCAGCTGTCATCCCAATTTCGAATGATTTGACAGTGGATTATTATGACGAAGCACAGACAATTATGTTGTCACGAAAAGAAGAGAAATATTATCAGGGTTACAAGTACCTTTCATGTGTTCCAGGTCACGATGAAGTTCTGCAAAAAGAAATTTATTTTGATTGAATGATTCCAATAGAAAGCTGGACGATGAGATCAGTTATGTCATTGTCAATTCATCATCATGATTATAAGCTCAAATGATGTCAGTCAGGAAATGATTCTCTATTATAATATTTGAGTAGAATATAAAACTTGCCACAAATACCTTGAAGATTGTTTTCAACATGATCAAGCTTCTTCTGTATTTCTGAAAATAGAAAGCAACGTGTGAAAACACTGACTTCATTCATCGGAACCACAAAATATGCATTCGTGTCAGTGATTTTATTTCCAACATCAGTTCCCTTAAAGGTGAAGTTTTGCGTGGGGGGACTGCACGGGTGGACAAGGCTAGAAACACAGAAACTTGCATTCAACTCGGAAAACGAAATTAAAAAGGATTAGATGGACTTTGCTAATGCAACTGATTATTTCTTGAAGAGACGTTCCTTAAGATTATGGAGATGGGGAAAAGTTTGTGTTTCCTAGCAGATCTTTGAACCAAGAGTCTTAAACATACAAAGGAAAGATGTGGGTTGTATCCTAATAAAGGTTTTTAGGGCTCTGCATTCATTGGCTCCAAAATGTCGAAGAAAGAAAGAACAAGCCCCGATTCATTCACTACTACTACTTCTTCACCGAAGTTTATATAGAGATGACAAGTGACAGTTCTGTTGCGTGCTTGATCAGTGAACGTTTTCTGCTCTAAGAGATATGATTGATGAAAAATGATTATGTTTGCAGTGCGCAATTATTGTCAGGAGTTGTTACACTCCTTCGCAAGAAGGGGAATGTCAGGAAGCTTAATTTCTCAGGGATTTTCAAGTCCTTTGACACAGGATTCAACACCTGAGACCTACCTGGAATTTTCTGCAAAAGTTCCTCATATCCTGAAAGGAGAGTAGAGACCAATTGGTAAAGCCTTTCGGTGAAGCCAGATAAGTGAAAATGAAATACTCTTTTACAGTTATCTCCAAAATTTAGACCAGATACTTTGCATGGAAGGTAAGAAATATTTATCAAGAAATGCCTGGTTCAATAATCAGTAGTAAGTGTAAATGACAATAAGTGGCGTCACTGCTAGGTCAACTGGGAAGTGAATTTCTGCTTTACATACCCTGAAGCTTCTCCAGAATATCATTTTGCTTCTGCTGAAGGGCTTGCATTCCTGAAAAGAAAATGGAAATGACTTAGTTTCATTTCGATGGCTTGATTTGAAATAGGTAGTCATTATTCACACAGACTAAGCCTCAAATGTCATTCATCTGCAAGACTAGCTTCTGTACAAGACATTTCTCCATACCTATGTGATCAAAAGAGACAACGAGTTGATAAAAAAAACAATTATAGAGTTCTTAACCGATAAATAAATTTATACCCATAAACATCAATAAATGTCAGCAAAATGAAGGTAATATAGCCTGTTGCTTGAAAGTATCATTACAGATCCTTTGAAACTTGTGACAATCTGCATCAACAAGACTGATGTGAATATCGTCCACAGTGTGAGCATTTGAGGACGCCTGGTGTGAGTTTGTATGTGACAATGTAGCATCTCACTGGAATGAGAACTTAGCTGCCTTGTAAAGTAAGTAGCATGCACAGAGTCTTAGAGGAAACATACACAGTTGTCAAAAGGGAAACCACGTGTGGTAAGATGGGCTCAACCAATAGGATTGAGTTTTCCTGGAGCTCAATCCTTCTGACAAAGCCACTCTCAGGCCCTTCCCCAGAGGCTGGGTAACATCTGTGATCACTCAGTGCAGTTCATTGCTAGAATAAGAGTGAGCTCATTCTCCAACTGGCGACAATCAGAACGGGACATTATAATATTAGGGCTGACCTGCTATGATCAGTATTAAGACCTCCAGAAATAACGAAAGCTGCATTGGTGACAGTCTGCTTGTGTCGCACACATTGTCTCCTGGAGGTCATCAAATATAGTCATCTGCTCTGGGGTAACAAAGACTTGAAATAATGAGTTGGAAGAGAATTTCCTGGAAATATGATATGGTGAGCGTGATATTCCCTTAGTGAATTAAAAACAAAAAATCCTATCTACTATAACACAAAAAAAATCGATATAATAATCAGAGATGAACGATGAATATAAGAACGGTGGACCTAAAAGAGAGTTTATAGCAAGAAGAAACTTTTAAGTTACCATAAAGTAGTTTAGAAAAATTCCTGCAGTCAAGCAGGCCACATAGAATGGCCAGTATTTCGAGCAGGACAAAACCAGTCTTCAAACAGGACTCCCTCCCACATCAACCTCGGCGGGGAAGACAGGGACGATGGAAAAGCAGAGAGAAGGAAAAAGACAAGTCCAGAGGAAGGCGTTGTTCTTGTCATCAACCAGATAGCATTCAGTCCCTAACTTGCCTTTCTGACAAATCTCCTGACAAAAAGAAATGGCGTCAAAAGGAAGGAAGCAGACTTGAATGATTATTCCCTCAAACAAGAGAAGACAACCAAGACTGTGGAAGGCAGCAACAGAGAGGCTGTTGATAAGATTTACAGCTCAATGAAATAAATAAAACAATAATATTGAAATGGTCTCATTGAGGGTGACTCCAGAATTGGTTAAAAAATCCACATGATCTCCATTCCCGTAAAAATTAGATATTGTAAAAATGTTGACAGTGGATGAATCTCTACATTACCATTCAATGCGTCATTCTTAAGTAGTCTTACTTCTGTTATGAGAACTTCTACCTCACTCTGACAGTGGGCGAAGTGCACCCATGTCAGGATGGAGGAGAAAACAACTATTTGTATTTTCATCTCGCGACTGGCTCTTCACTATGCAGCCTGGGTCTTTATATACCCAGACCTCACGAGGATACATTAGTCAGACGCGTGACTCAGTTTGCTTTCGAAGGACGTTGTGTCTCTTTCCGAAGGCCACAGTTCAAGTGGATGACTGATAGATAGGGCAGGGTGTGGGAGGGGGGAATGTGTGTGTCAACGGTTATGTTATCATGGCCTGAAGATTAAGAAGGGGTTTGGAAGTAAGCACTCGACAGGGTCATGATAAGACTTCCCGAGCGCCACCCTGTGAGGCTCCTCGATTTTGAGGCATAAAGGAAACTGAATAAAGATGAATTTCATATTATAAAAGTGGCAATACCTAACAAGGAAGCGGAGATAATGATGGAGATGATGAGGACATTTTTAGTTTCTATATGATACATGACAAAGATTCACCTTCTTTCACAATCCAGATTTTGAGACTTATTTGAAGATTTCTCACCCTTCCAGTTGTTGAGAGAGAGAGAGAGAGAGAGAGAGAGAGAGAGAGAGAGAGAGAGAGAGAGAGAGAGAGAGAGATTTAGTATGAGCCGTTCTAAGAAAAACAAATGCCTAAACTATTCTCCAGATTAGATTAGATTTTGACAGTGAAGTCTTTGAATTCCTCTGAAACTGTTGCAATTATTAATCATCTTTTCCTGCTGAAAGAAGAAGAGGAAGAAGAAGAGTCCCAAGTGTGCAGAAAACTTCCACAGCAACAGCTATTATGAGACGTCTCATCAGCAGCACTAGACCCTTCAACATCCATTGCATCACTCTCATGCAAACTGACAGACACTCTTGCAAGGCTATATGACATGCTCTGAAGCTTGAATTTTAACCCTTATCCTCTAAGAGAGAGAGAGAGAGAGAGAGAGAGAGAGAGAGAGAACCACATTGCAATAAACATGTAATATCAAACATCTCAAATAGGGGAGAGATAGCCAGTGTTCAAGGGCCATCTCTCTCTCTCTCTCTCTCTCTCTCTCTCTCTCTCTCTCTTCTCTCTCTCTCTCTCCCTTCCTCTCATTCTCTCCCTCTTTCGGGAGATGAAACTTGGCTGTTCCTTATTATCACTTGAAGGACCGCTTTATCTCGCGAATTAGGAGCCATTGGGTTTGTCGAGTCATTGGATGGGTGTCCATCACATACAAATGACTAAAGACACACTGGGTCTGGCCAGTTCTTGGATGGATACCTGCAAATACACTGGTTCTGGTCAGAGCCGCGTATAGAGAGAGTTTGGCCATGCTCGAGCCAGACACGTGATTGGTCGGTTTGGGTTACGTGACCTTATGGCCACATCTTGCCTCCCAAGCAGAGCCTGACTTGATTAATAATACAGGCCCTGGCTATAGTTCCTGTAGGAATTTTGAGGTGGACTACAGTAGGTTTTTCTTCTGATCCCATTAGGGGCACACTTAAAGGAAGGTAAAAATCTGTAGACATTCATAAACCGGTCATAAACCTTTTATGACCCTTTTTGTTTTTAAAGTTACACATATTACCCTTATAGAATTTTTCTCATATTTTCTTTTCACTACATATTTGGAAACTGGCCATGAAATTTCTTTCAGTTATCAATTATATTAATTGTCTGAAACCATTTTGTTTATCTGAGATTGTTTTGGGTGTGGTAATTATTGAAATTCTATTTTATCTTTTATTTTCATTTAGAAAATGAGTGATCAAAATCTTCAAAATTTTACGGCAGTATCCATGTATGCAATATAATCTTAACTTTATAGTAGCATAGTATTGTCTAATAGGATTTGCAGTTTACATAAAAATCTAAGTTTTTACTGTAATAGGAATTATAAACAGTTCTAGTGAACATTAAATACAGATTGATGCTGGGTACTGTATTCCACTTTTGCAAAAGGTAATAAAAACTTGGTTTTCCTTTGTAGCAACAATATGCTGAAATTAACAGAAATTAATAAGATTATATATTTTTATTAGATTTGGGTATGAATATGTGTTCATAATGCTGTGACCATTGAATTTTGATTAATTTATAAAAGAGAGAACTGATTACAATGCATATTCTGTAATATAACAATTCTTACAAAATTGACAAGTGATCATGATTGTCACAAGATATTTTGCATTTACAATAAGTCGTATAAAAACATTGTTTCTTCGGCAACTGCATCGTTGAGTATGACAGAACTTGCAAGAGCAGGTAATAATCATGTCTTCAAGCATCTCACTGATGCAAGAATCAGAATAAGAGATGAATCAAGGTCACTGGCTTTCCATCCAAATTCCAATTGATCTAATGGTTCAACTACGTTATGCACTGTGATACATGTATACCACGTAAAATGATCGTCTCAGGTGGCCTTGCAAAGAAGTGCTTGTGCAAGGCGGACTTTGTATATTTAGAAGTTTGTATTATGCCATCTTTCATATCGGAGATCATCCAAAGTTGTGCGCTTTGACTTCGGTTCTAAAACCTTCACAAGGTATTCCACGGCAAGCTTGAAGGATTGGGTAGTGGGAGGGAGATGTTGACCAAATTTAGACAGTTATTTCTCTGGTTGAGCCTTGAGGGCAGAAAGCTTAGTGCCTATCCTGCTTGTCACGTCTGATCCTGTAATACAATGAACAGCCAAAAGAACATCTTTAGTAGTACGTAACTTACCAACAAGAGTGTGAATTGGTGTAGTAGTACTTAACTTACCAACAAGAGTGTGAATTGTGTGATATCTGATGCAGATTTTCTCATCCAAAGTTCAGAAAGTCCATGATTATTAAGATGATCATAGAAATGAATAAGAATAACAAAAACATCTGTGTCATTAGAAAGCACAATAACACGTTGCATCCCTTGTTTGACTGCATGAAAAACATGAGCAAGTCAGCTTCTTCTACATTCACTGCAAGAGAATCATGGAGCTCCATGATGAACCCATCCTTTATTACTGATGCTGCTATTAGTCCACTTTCCAAAACCCTACCACTTAGGATAGTTTCCCATTGTCGACTGATTCCTACGGTTTTCGTATTGTAAAATTAAAGGCTTCTTGAATCAAGACTTTGTTGTTATTTGATGCCCAAAACTGCTTCATTCCACGGGAAGTAATACTGATAGAAGTCAGTGGTATTGGTCCCACAGAGGATTGTCTTTCCCTTTCACTACTTTTTGATAGAGCATTCAAGGTAACTATCAAAAACATAATCAATACGACTAAATTTGTAACACATTATTAACATTGCTATCAAGGTTTTTAAAAAGGTCTTCAAATGTGCTCTTAATTTTGAGTGGCAACTTACGAAACTGATTCATAGCATCTATAGTTATTGTGGTTTTCAAAATATCTTCTTTTTCGAAATTGCTGTCTTTAGGTTTGAGTTTCTGTGTCAGTTCGGACATGAGTGCAGATTTCTGTAGTCTTGGTAGTTGCACCATTCTCATCAAATAAGGATGATGGTAAAATATCATGGGTAAGAATTTGTGCCATGTCAATTCCTCTCTTTGCAATGTCAACTTTCCCTATGAGCCAACAAATTATCTCTTATAGCATTTTTCACAGCTTGCTTTTTCTCCTGCATCCTTGATTGCGGTCAAGATATAGTTGAAAAAGTGGGAGGCTTTTCCTGATGTATAGTTCTTGAAATTGCATATTCTTGCTTAAAAACCTTTCCTCAATACATGTCGAATGCTTCTTGTGCTGTCGTCAAAAATTTAATAATTTCTGGGCATTTAAGTCTGAAACACACTCGTTAGTGATAATGTTGTGTTTTTATTTTTTTTTTTGCCTGTTCCAAGGTAAGGGTTTTTCGACTTTCAACATACAAGAGCATTCTGTTGGATATTGATTCCATTTTACATCTGAGAGTCCCTGTTAACTCATGATGCATGATTAGTTCATAGTCTACCGGTGTAACATTGAGGAGCTCTTGAAACTTTTTTCTTATGAGGAGGATCTCGTGATAAGAGAGTTCCCATTCAGCAATATACTCTTTCCTTTTTGTTTGGCCAGTGATTCCTCCACTTGATTTCTGAGATCGGTTTATCGTTTGTTCAAAAGCCATGTCAATACTTACAGCATTGAACTTTCCTTGTGTTCTTCAAACAGCAAAGTGGCCTTTCTTGAATTGTTCATAAACTTCAGGGTGATTGGCCTCCAAATTAAGCATTTGTTCAAAGAACAGAGAACCCCATCTCAAATAATCAACTCTGTCAAAAATTAGAAATAGTGAAGGACATTCTTGAAAGTTTGCAGATAAAGATCCCAGTTCCTTCTCTGTCTGCTCGAATTAGGTTTTTCAAAAGACTTATCAGGTACAAGAATCCTTCAAGATATTTACACTGATCTGAAGTTTGAACCTTCCTCTGTGAAAATATGTAATGATTTCAATGTTTCTTCTGATGCCATTATCAATTGTTGGAATTTGCATTGAGCATCTTCTGTGGTTGAGTTTTCATTACATTGATTACATCACCAGCCATTGCAGCAACGTCTGCTTCATCCCCATGAGTATTCAAAAATCTTTCCATTTAAGCCTTTCTATCACCTCTGCAAGCATGAACATTCCCTTTACAGACCTCCCATATAGTTACTGCCTTTCAAAATACCCTGTTATCTTCACACCAATCACATGATTTTCAATAAGGACATTTTCTAACCCACTACCAATTAGATATTTCCCAATACATGCAAGTAGTATTTAGTCATGTGGAAGGATCCCAGCGACAGTACCAGGTCAGAGAATTCATTTGTAAGCCAGCTGAATTTCTGCTGCTATGTGGAAAACACCTCATCACAAGCGACTGGCAAGTCTTGTTGATCGAGTTGTAAAAAGGAGGCCTTGTAAGTTCTTCATGCATGAATAAACACTATCATATGCTGTGACTGGGCAAGGCAATGTTGGAAGAAATCCTACTTGCTTCATTGGAACATTTGCCTTAGATGCCAGACCAAGTGAAAGTAGTTTGTATGTCAAACCGCCAGTTGCCTGTAACACATTTACAACTGTCTCTTCTTTTGTGATTTCATCGCAAGATGAAATATTTGAGTGAGTGTTCAGAAACTTTGAAATTTGGTGGAAGGGCAACAAGTGATGTTGGTTTACAGTATCTTCTAATCTGTTGACATGGTAGTAAATGAAATGTGGGATTACCAAGTTTATAGTCCATTGCTGATGACAGCTTTGTTTTACAAGGAATTTTGTCGGGGAGCTTTTGAAATAAGATCATAACAGTGTCATGTGTTCCCTGCAGACCTGAAAGACTTGCTTCTTCATGGTCAAAATTATCCATAGCCCCTACTGTATAGTGAGGCTGGTTTCAGTAAATGACTGGGAAGAGCAAGGCTCTCTGAACATTCCTTTGCGGTATATTGAGCAAGGTTACGACAAGATTTCATAATTTCATTGTAATTACTGACAAACCAGCCTTATTGAATAAAGTTATCAAATGCCTGCTTTTACACTTCTATGGATAGAATGTCCGGTCATTAAATGAAAAGGAGTCTTTTCTTCCTCCTTTTGAACGTTTTATAAAATAATACCTGAAAAAGGGACTTTGATTCTGCACATTAATGCAGTTTCTGTTTTTCCAAAGGTATTCTGTATTCATCACCCTCTGTTCCATCACATTCATCGTCTACACGTTGATGACTGCTCACCCACTTCAAAGAAACTCCAAAGTTTCCAAACTCTCCTCGTTTCAGCCGTAGAAATTCAATTTCCTGTGCAACTGACGTGAAAGATCCACGGCCTCCGTGTAATTAATTGCAAAAGGACTGAAGTATCATTCCTGGGAAACATCCTCTCTCCTTTGCATCCTCCTAATTCAGTTTCATGTCCTTCCTCCAGAGAACCTGATGCAATTTCACTCTTAATCTGGAAGTTTTCTATGTTTTTATTTCGTGTGTATTTTCCATTCCATTAAAGGTGCCAACTTTTAAGGAAAAGTACATTTTGCCCCAAAGGAAGGTTTTGGCCTTTGTTTGTTTTGGATGACTGCTTGGGGAATCTGAATGAAGCTCTGTTTTTTTGCGGTCAGGATTTTCACTCACCAAGTTGATTAGAAGTGAAGAGTTCCTTGTATCTTGTTAATGTTCAGTAGTGATGTTGATGGTGTTAAAAGTCGTATTAGGAAAAATTGTTTTGTACCAACTGAAACTGCCTGGGTAAAAATGAGATACCATAGATACCAATTTGTCCTCGTTCATCACTAATATTGACAGAGGACCCTCTGTTCCAGTGACATGGAATTCAAAAAAGCCTTATGTGACGGATGAAGGTAAATGGATACAGTCTTTGTATTTGACATTCCACTGGCTGTTATTCCTAGAGAGGTTTCAGGCAGAGTTGAGCTAAAGTCTATAAGTGTTGTATAGACACCCCCAGCCATTGTAATATATCTCTATGTTCCCTTTAATGCTTAAAATGTCTGTTTGGGTATAGACTGAGCCAAAATGGAAATAATAGTACGAGATTGGGTATACAGAACAAAAGTTACATGAACCCATATTGCTGACCAGTTGTGGTTTAATGTTTCACAATGACAGAATGATATAAAAAAATAAAGGGTAATTTCAAACACGAGCAAAACAAAAAAATA